>NC_083468.1:14679163-14909163 GCF_030014155.1 Tachysurus vachellii | reverse complement strand
GTGGGGCTCAAAGAAAAGAAAATGACCCCCGCTAGTTCTGGTGCTCGTCTGAGGACAGGAATTTAGCGCAAGACAATCCACTGCAACACGGACTAAACCCTGTGCACTGCAGATAAGATAGGATTGTATCTTACAACGTCAAGGCAAACCGTTATGTTCAACCGTCATGCTCATCACTTTAAGCAAGTTGGCTTGCTTTTTGCCTCGTTATTATACGTAAACATGCAGTATAACATAGTGAAACGATAATTTGAACTTTATTAATTTTATTTTTTGGGTGAACTATCCCTTTAACTATGATTTTATCGATGTTTATCTGTGTTATTGATGTATTTTAAATATCTATTTATTACTGCTTATTATACATGTTCATTGACATTTTAAAATGTTTTTTTATAATATAATATTTGAATTAAATTGAATATTTTGGATACAACTATTAAATTATTGTTTTTATTATTATTTTACTGACTTTAAGTGTCAGCCTACTTATAGACAATGCCTCTCTTGGCACTGTGCATGTAAAACACTGTTTTGTGGGCACTAACAAGTGAAAATAGTTAGGTTAGATACGTTTGAGTAGGTCTGTTTTGTTAAAAATCGATAGCTGTAATGCTTCTGTGCAGAAAGAAACCCGTGAGCCACGAAGGCAAGTTTGCGAGCAGATTAGACTAATTTCCACCTATTAGACAGCCTAATCAGCTTATCGTGTTTTGTATTGCATCACTTATAGCTCTTAAACCTTTAAAATAGAGTTTAGGAAGATGTATGTAACTACAGTCATTAGCTTTGGTTAACTATTGAAGCCTTTTCTCTTGTCAAACCCAAGGCTCAACGTGACCGCAGACTTTATTGAACACTGCTGGCAGCAGCGACGTCTGTGTCCGTACCATTCTTATCAATGACAGCATAATCTCGTATCTCCCTGCTCCGTCATAAAGCTTGTATCTCCGATAAACGTGACTGTGGGAAAATGTTGTGTTAATGTTGGTACACAACAGTATATGGTAGCAATATATGGTATAATAACAACTTTAACGATACAACGTTTAATAACTCAAACAAATACGCGTTTTTTTAATTTCCTGAAAAATAATGGTTTTGGAGATACGAGGATTCCGCCCGACAGCGACGATATGTGTGTGTATATGTATATGTGTGTGTGTATATGTATATATATGTATATATATATATATATATATATATATATATATATATATATATATATATATATATATATATATATATATATATATATATAATATAATGTGTGTATATATGTATATATATATTTACATATATATAATATAGATATTTACATATATATAATATAGATATATATAATATAGATATATAGATATATGCTCACCGGCCACTTTATTAGGTACACCTTACTAGTACCGGTGTGGTCTTCTGCTGCTGTAGCCCATCTGCCTCAAGGTTCGACTTGAGTGTTGTGTGTTCAGAGATGCTCTTCTGCATACCTCAGTTGTAACGAGTGCTTATTTGAGTTACTGTTGCCTTTCTATCAGCTCGAACCAGTCTGGCCATTCTCCTCTGACCTTTGGCATCAACAAGGCATTTGCGCCCACAGAACTGCCGCTCACTGGATATTTTCTCTTTTTTGGACCATTCTCTGTAAACCCTAGAGTTGGTTGTGCGTGAAAATCCCAGTAGATCAGCAGTTTCTAAAATACTCAGACCAGCCCGTCTGGCACCAACAACCATGCCACGTTCAAAGTCACTTAAATCACCTTTCCTCCCCATTCTGATGCACGGTTTGAACTGCAGCAGATCGTCTTGACCATGTCTACATGCCTAAATGCATTGAGTTGCTGCCATGTGATTGGCTGATTAGAAATTTGCGTTAACGTGCAGTTGGACAGGTGTACCTAATAAAGTGGCCGGTGAGTGTATTAATTTTTTTGTATATGTTAAAGACCGTTGGATTTGAGATCAAATGATTAATTGATTAATATGAGATGATGGATCAGAATTTCACTTTCATTGCTTTTCATGTGGTTGCTCAGTGTTTAAGGACTTGATCAGAAGGTTGAGAGTTTGAATCCCAGGACCACCAAGCTGCCACTGCTGGGCAGACCACCCAGTTTTTGGATTAGCAAAAGTATAGGAACAGGTAGTCTTAAAGTAATTAGCACTTATTATTTGGTTGTACTAACTATATCAGGCCAATTATCCACTGACAGCATCAAGCTGTCGCTTTCTTTTTATTTAATTTTTTATGATGTCATGTTTGATTTCGGGATTTTTCTTAAAACTCTGCTGTTCATCTGTAGATCTTTAGCCCAAGTATTTTTGGTGTACAGCAAAAAAAATACATATAGCCCAAGCACTCATTGTGTATTGCAAAAACTATACATATACATATCATCTGTAAGACATTTCCACCTTCAGAACAGCTGATCATGGGATGTTTCTTGCTTGTTTGTTTATATACAATTCCCTGTAAATTTTAGAGACTACTGTGTGTGAAAATCATAGGAGGTCAGCAGTTTCTGAAATACTTATACCAGCATGACTGGTACCAACCTCCATGCCATTGTGAACATCGAATAGAAGCCTTTATTTTGTCATGTACACATTACAGCACAGTGAAATTCTTTCTTCGCATATCCCAACTTTGGAGGTTGAAGTCAGAGTGCAGGTTCAGCCATGATACAGCAGAGCGGGTTAAGGGCCTTGCTCAAGGGCCCAACAGTGGCATCTTGGCAGTGCTGGGGCTTGATCCCATAACCGCTCAAGCCACCACTGCCCTCAACGTCACTGAAATCACATGCATATGTTGTCCTGTTGCCACATGATTGACTAGATGACTACAGGAACTAAAATACTTCAACTAGCACTTCTTTCCTTATCTTTCGCATTTTAAAAAAAAAAAAAAAAAAAAAAAAAAACACCTTTGACACTTTTTCATTGTAACTTTGAACAAATGTTTTAAACTCATGGTATCTTAAATATGTAACTTAGTGAGCCAGCATTAATGTATTCAATGTTAGAGATTTAAGCACTTATGTACGTCGCTCTGGATAAGGGCGTCTGCCAAATGCTGTAAATGTAAAATGCTTAAAGGGGTTTCTAATAATGATGACCGTTATCTTTTGGAAACTACATTCACTCATGGAGTGATTTTATTCATGTTATTTTCAACTGTCACTGTGATTATTTTTCAAGCCAGTGCATTATTTTGTTTATAGGTTCTAGCATTTTGGCAACAAGGTATTTGACTAGGTTTTGCTCGGATGGTAATTGTGTTTCTTTATGTGGGAACAGGAATACAGAAGCTTGTATTGGAGGGTCGTGTTGGAGAAGCCATCGAAGCCACACATCAGCTGTACCCCGGACTCCTAGAACGCAACCCAAATTTACTCTTCATGTTGAAGTGAGTTTCTACACACACAAGCCTTTATGTCTAGGTGTCTCTTACTTTTGGGGACATTTACTGAACTAGTTGCCCTCAGGTCAATGGCATTATAATAATGCAGAGGCTGAGCATATGTTAGCTTGGCTAATCTCTATATCTCTGTGCTTTTTAATGGTATTATATAAGCGTTTAATTCTGTCCTAACCCACAAATGAGGGCCGTACAATATAAATAACATCATTCCTGATTTTTGGAATTGGATACCTTGCATATGTAGTGTTGTTTCAACAATTAATTTCTACTGGCCAATCAAATATTAAAACAAAACTAGATTTGTAAAGTTCGTCGAGACAAACTTTGATGTTGGCTTTGCACAGTCAAAGCCAACATCAAAGTTTGTCTCGACGAATTGGCTAGGGTGCCAATACTTTTGGAGCGGACATGAGCATGTGACATGATCCGAATACCCGTGAGGCAGTTCCCCTCATTGTGCTGAGTGTTTTGATATGTCACATGTCCATGTTGTGCAAATTTTTTAATTTCACGTGACATCACGTGACGTCACGTGACGTGGCCAGAATACACGTGAGGCAGTTCCCCTTATTGTGCTGAGTGTTTTGATGTCTCACATGTCCATGTTGTGCTAATTTTTGATTTCGCTTATTTTGGGGACGGGGCTATACACGTGACGTCACGTGACGTGACCAAAATACACGTGAGGCACTTCCCCTCATTGGGCTGAGTGTTTTGATATATGACATGTCCATATTGTGCTCATTTTTGATTTCGCTTATTCTGGGGCGGGGCTACACGTGACGTCACGTGATGTCACCAGTATACCCGGTGGGGTGCCAATACTTTTGGCAAAAAGTGGCTACTGAGGGTTTGGACATTTCATGTCAATACTGCAGTCATTATGGGATTCTACTTATTATTATACTGCATAGAACACAGGAGAGAAGCCGTGCCTGAGCTCTGTGCACGCTGCGTGTGTGAAAGCTTAGAGGAATTTTAGGAATTACCCATTCAAGTCTATGGGACGTTCCATCGTCGACTACGGGAAAACCGAAAGTTCCGTCAGAACGCCGAGTCCGGAACTTTGTCCGGAGTAACGTCCTAAAGAACCTGTCCGAGTTTGGTGTAAATCGCTCAAAAACTTGCCGAGTTATAAACCTCCAAAGTTTATAATGGAAGTGGATACGAAAAAAGGCCACTTTGAGCTTCCGTACCGGGAATGCCGGAATTCCGATCGCTTAGAAAAGTAATAGCAACAAACTTCAGACCAGGGTCTACGACATATCCGAATTTGGTGTATGTGGCTCGAAAGCCCTAGGACGAGTTACTCTTGATAAATTTGTGGCTAAGAATAATAATAATAATAATAATAATAATAATAATAATAATAATAATAATAATAATAAGCTTATAAAGGAAATCAGAATGTTGGCTTCTACAAAGCCAACATAATAATAATAACTAGATTTGTAAAGTTCGTCGAGACAAACTTTGATGTTGGCTTTGACGGTGCAAGTATTCGCAAAGGCCGGTGCTTTTTGGAGGCGAGTGGACATAAGGGTTAGTGTTACTTTTGGAGGCAAGTGGACAGAAAGATTGTGAAAGCTACTGGACCGCTAGGGTGCCAATACTTTTGGAGGCGAGCGGACATGAGCATGTGACATGATCCGAATACCCATGAGGCAGTTCCCCTCATTGTGCTGAGTGTTTTGATATGTCACATGTCCATGTTGTGCAAATTTTTTATTTTCACGTGATGACACGTGACGACACGTGACGTGACGTGACGTGACCATAACACACGTGAGGCACTTCCCCTCATTGGGCTGAGTGTTTTGATATGTCACATGTCCGTGTTGTGCAAATTTTTTATTTTCACGTGATGACACGTGACGACACGTGACGTGACCATAACACACGTGAGGCACTTCCCTTCATTGGGCTGAGTGTTTTGATATATGACATGTCCATGTTGTGCAAATTTTTGATTTCGCTTATTTTGGGGGCGGGGCTACACGTGACGTCACGTGACGTGACCAAAATACACGTGGGGCAGTTCCCCTCATTGTGCTGAGTGTTTTGATATGTCACATGTCCATGTTGTGCTAATTTTTGATTTCGCTTATTTTGGGGGCGGGGCTACACGTGACGACACGTGACGTGACCAAAATACACGTGGGGCAGTTCCCCTCATTGGGCTGAGTGTTTTGATATATGACATGCCCATATTGTGCTCATTTTTGATTTCGCTTATTCTGGGGGCGGGGCTACACGTGACGTCACCAGTATACCCGGTGGGGTGCCAATACTTTTGGCAAAAAGTGGCTACTGAGGGTTTGGACATTTCATGTCAATACTGCAGTCATTATGGGATTCTACTTATTATTATACTGCATAGAACACAGGAGAGAAGCCGTGCCTGAGCTCTGCGCACGCTGCGTGTGTGAAAGCTTAGAGGAATTTTAGGAATTCCCCATTCAAGTCTATGGGACGTTCCATCGTCGACTATGGGAAAACCGAAAGTTCCGTCGGAACGCCGAGTCCGGAACTTTGTCCGGAGTAACGTCCTAAAGAACCTGTCCGAGTTTGGTGTAAATCGCTCGAAAACTTGCCGAGTTATAAACCTCCAAAATTTATAATGGAAGTGGATACGGAAAAAGGCCACTTTGAGCTTCCGTACCGGGAATGCCGGAATTCCGATCGCTTAGAAAAGTAGTAGCAACAAACTTCAGACCAGGGTCTACGACATATCCGAATTTGGTGCATGTGGCTCGAAAGCCCTAGGACGAGTTACTCTTGATAAATTTGTGGCTAAGAATAATAATAATAATAATAATAATAATAATAATAATAATAAGCTTATAAAGGAAATCAGAATGTTGGCTTCTACAAAGCCAACATAATAATAACTAGATTTGTAAAGTTCGTCGAGACAAACTTTGATGTTGGCTTTGACGGTGCAAGTATTCGCAAAGGCCGGTGCTTTTTGGAGGCGAGTGGACATAAGGGTCAGTGTTACTTTTGCAGGCAAGTGGACAGAAAGATTGTGAAAGCTACTGGACCGCTAGGGTGCCAATACTTTTGGAGGCGAGCGGACATAAGCATGTGACGTGATCCGAATACCCATGAGGCAGTTCCCCTCATTGTGCTGAGTGTTTTGATATGTCACATGTCCATGTTGTGCTAATTTTTTATTTTCACGTGACGACATGTGACGACACGTGACGTGACGTGACCATAACACATGTGAGGCACTTCCCTTCATTGGGCTGAGTGTTTTGATATATGACATGTCCATGTTGTGCTAATTTTTGATTTCGCTTATTTTGGGGGCGGGGCTACACGTGACGTCACGTGACGTGACCAAAATACACGTGGGGCAGTTCCCCTCATTGTGCTGAGTGTTTTGATATGTCACATGTCCATGTTGTGCTAATTTTTTATTTCGCTTATTTTTGGGGCGGGGCTACACATGACGTCACGTGACCAAAATACACGTGAGGCAGCTCCCCTCATTGTGCTGAGTTTTTTGATATGTCACATGTCCATGTTGTGCTAATTTTTTATTTTCACGTGATGACACGTGACGACACGTGACGTGACGTGACCATAACACACGTGAGGCACTTCCCCTCATTGGGCTGAGTGTTTTGATATGTCACATGTCCATGTTGTGCAAATTTTTGATTTTGCTTATTTTGGGGGCAGGGCTATACACGTGACGTCACGTGACGTGACCAAAATACACGTGAGGCAGTTCCCCTCATTGGGCTGAGTGTTTTGATATGTCACATGTCCATATTGTGCTCATTTTTGATTTCGCTTATTCTGGGGGCGGGGCTACACGTGACGTCACCAGTATACCCGGTGGGGTGCCAATACTTTTGGCAAAAAGTGGCTACTGAGGGTTTGGACATTTCATGTCAATACTGCAGTCATTATGGGATTCTACTTATTATTATACTGCATAGAACACAGGAGAGAAGCCGTGCCTGAGCTCTGCGCACGCTGCATGTGTGAAAGCTTAGAGGAATTTTAGGAATTCCCCATTCAAGTCTATGGGACGTTCCATCATCGACTATGGGAAAACCGAAAGTTCCGTCGGAACGCCGAGTCCGGAACTTTGTCCGGAGTAACGTCCTAAAGAACCTGTCCGAGTTTGGTGTAAATCGCTCGAAAACTTGTCGAGTTATAAACCTCCAAAGTTTATAATGGAAGCGGATACGAAAAAAGGCCACTTTGAGCTTCCGTACCGGGAATGCCGGAATTCCGATCGCTTAGAAAAGTAGTAGCAACAAACTTCAGACCAGGGTCTACGACATATCCGAATTTGGTGCATGTGGCTCGAAAGCCCTAGGACGAGTTACTCTTGATAAATTTGTGGCTAAGAAGAATAATAATAATAATAATAATAATAATAAGCTTATAAAGGAAATCAGAATGTTGGCTTCTACAAAGCCAACATAATAATAATAATAATAATAATAATAATAATTATAATAATAATAATAATAATAATAAGCTTATAACGGATTTCAGAATGTTGGCTTCTACAAAGCCAACATAATAATAATAATAATAATAATAATAATAATAATAATAATAATAATAATAAGAATAATAATAAGCTTATAAAGGAAATCAGAATGTTGGCTTCTACAAAGCCAACATAATAATAATAATAATAATAATAATAATAATAATAAGCTTATAACGGATTTCAGAATGTTGGCTTCTACAAAGCCAACATAATAATAATAATAATAATAATAATAATAATAATAATAATAATAATAATAAGAAGAAGAAGAATAAGAATAATAATAAGCTTATAACGGATTTCAGAATGTTGGCTTCTACAAAGCCAACATAATAATAATAATAATAATAATAATAATAATAATAATAATAATAAGCTTATAACGGATTTCAGAATGTTGGCTTCTACAAAGCCAACATAATAATAGGAAATCTTACTCACAGCAATGAAATAGTCCACACAGCCTGTTTATTATTAGACACTTGGAATCTACCAGTGTATTTCACTTGTTGCCATGTTTTTTCATTTGTTTTACTGAACAACCACAGTAGTATTGATTTAGCCTCAAACATTTAATCAGTTGTGTTGGTAAGATCCATGAACATTTTAATATCATTTTTCCATAAAATTTCTTGGTAATTGGATTGCCTTCTTGTGAAGCAATAGAAGGAAACCTGATTACCAATTACAGCCTCCAGTGCAGCACTAAACTCAGACCCCATCCGTAACTGAGACTGTGTGTTGCTTTTCCTTCACTTAAGTTAATCGGTGAAAGTTTCATTAGGAGTTATCAGGTGGTGACTTGAGTAGTGAAATCCTGCTCTTTTTCGTCTCTGGATCTCAGACCAAAAAGTCTTTAGTGTAAAGGAAAAGCCGTAAAATACAACTAATACAAATAAAAAAGGAGCTTCTGAGGAACAGAAACACTAGCTCTGTAATTGAGAGCTAAGGAAGAAAAAAATGATTAGATGATCCCAATAGCCAATCATGACTGTATGCGAGCTCTTGTACAGTATGTGGAAGAGAGCAGATGGTGCAGTTGCTTTTGTCTTGCGATGCATAAACAGCAGATTAAAAGAATGAGGCTGGCTGGTTTCATGTACATTCTTTGTTATTTAGCAAACATACAGAGATGTTTAAGTGCTGTTATTACCAGGTGATGTTAAAAATGAAAATTTGAAAACACAATCTGTAGCTGAATCTAAAATATCTTTCTACGCCGCTTGTGAAGGCTTGATGTAGCTCTATTATGTTATTATTTTGCATGATGGGTGGGATGTGGAAGCTTAGTGGCATGTTTCTAAGGTGTTTGGCTATTGATCGGAAGGTTGCGAGTTCGAATCCCAGGTCCACCGAGCTGCCACTGCTGGGACCCTTAACCAACCTTTACGTACTGCTATAAAATGAGAATAAATGTAAGTCGCTTTTGATAGGGGCTTCTGCCAAATGCCGTAAATGTAATTTAAAGTAAGTAATTTAAAAATTACCCCAGAATATGGCAAATGTCAGACTTTACTTGGACATCATGGAAGGAATCAATTAAACAAATCTGTAATCTGAAACAATAGATTGCTTTAATGTTAGATTGCAGTTTGATTGCAAACTGTGATGATGTGTCTCTAGGAAAAGGCCTTTTGGAGAGAGCAATGCCCCATTCACACTTAGCATAAACATCCATTGAATCACAAGTGGACGCTCAGTCATTCACACCCGGTATTATGAATCCATCTTCAGTGATCACGCTGCGTGATCAGACGACTTACATCGTTTGCGCTAAAGAAAGGCTGTCAGTCGCAGTTATTATGTCATTCTTTATTTTCAGGCTTGTACATGAATGAGAGATAAGATGCGAAATGAAAATGAACAGCAGCTGCTTTCGTCTCTGCTGTTATAGCATTGTTTTTAATCCATTAGCCTGCTGGCAGAGAACTGTACTGTTCCAAACAGTCTTGCTATAATTACAAATTTTCCAGCTTGGGCAATGACTCATTCAATTAGTTCTTCCTGAAGTACTTAATTTAGGACTTAAAGAAATAAAGCTCCCTGTGTGCTTTTCTTACTGCTTACCTCTCGACAGAGTTTTTAGACTGATGGTATTCTTAGTCAGTGACCTAGTTTTAGGCCAGTGGTGGCTCAAGTGGTTAAGGATCTGGGTTGTTGTTCGAAGGATTGGGGTTCAGGCCCCAGCACTGCCAAACTGTTGGGACCTTAACCTTCACTGCTCCAGGGGCACTGTGTCATGACTGTATCATTCTCTGCCCTCTGACCCTGAGAATTTTACTGTGCTGTAACGTATACGTGACAAATAAAGGAATCTGTCTATCAGTATCAGAATGTAGTTAATGATTGTTCTGTAAATCACTTCAGCAAAGGATGACTGTCAAAAGCCAGAAATGTAGAGACTCATTTGACGCCGTTCACACCAGTACGTATTGCTGACCACTTGTTAACCCGATCACCCAGCACATGTATTAAAGGCACATGTGATCAGGACCTAAGACTCAGATAGTCACTACTAGACAGGAGCTCAACCAGAGGCATGTGTGTTTTTGTGATGTGTCATTGGCAAAAAGACTGCTTCTTTTAGGATAATGTTGGAGGAATAACTGCTAAGCTATGTGAGCTGGTTCTTTTTTTTTATGTAGCCAAGCTGTTACAATACAGTGTGGCTTAATCATAAAGCTTCCATGGAAACATGCTTTCAACATCTGAGCTGTTGGATAGTGCGAATGGTGAGACGTGGGTTTGAGTCTCAGCTGTGCGCATTAGACATGATTTTGAGGATCCACCTGAAGATGTACTGCATTTATTAAAGGAGCCAATCAGTTATCAGAATAAGAGAAAATAAATCTTTTTAGTGAAGCTTAGACAGATGGCACAATAAGATTGATGTAGCGAGCCAGAAGAGTCAGCTGTTATTAGGGAGCCCAGGCAAGTGACTTGGAAAAATCTAAAAGATGACATAATATTCTGAAATATCAGGTCATTAAGGCTCAATTCAGACAGCAGGTAAAACTACAGACCAAATTCGATTTTCTTTTGTTAGGTTGTTTACACTATGCTTTCATGGTGTCCTGTGTCTCATATTAGTCTGTAGAGATCAAGTTAACCCAAATAATATGTACAAAGGAGCAACGTGTCACATAATGTGCTCAAGCTTGCTATTTAAAGACCCATCTGATTTTGCTTGAACAGAAATATCACCTCAATTATTTGAGCCAAAATGCCTCAATTTTCCTTTACTGCTATCCTCCATTTTTCTATTTTTGGTAGTGAGAGATTATGATGATCATCGAGTTGGGTTGATGTCTCGTACATAGAAGGCTGTCACGTTTGGGAAAAAAAAAAAAGATGTTTTGCGCCACTTTTGCCTACTTTATAAACAAAACAATGAGATATTATGTTAAAATAAAAAGATAGCACTCCAACTTTTGACTTCCACGTTATAATCAAAGACGAGAATATGTTCTGGGTGGTCTTAAGGCCTTCTATTACATAGCAGGTCAGTGGTATTATTTTTATTGAAGTGGTTAATTGTCGTAACTGATAGCAGCCTGGATTCAGATGGTGTGTAGTATCGGTTACAGATAAACATATGCTAGCTGCAAAGGCTGCCTGATTGAATATAGAAGACAATGATGATTTAGGGTCTTTACACTGACATTATTGAATGTTATCAGGCACCTCTTTGAGTGATTCAGCATAATAATACGTGCTGTCCGTAGCAGTACAGACAGTGTGAGAGACTCACTTGCTCCCTGCATCACTTTGACAGTCAGTGTGACAGATTTCACAAATATATCTGCACTGCAATGCTATGAATGGCAGCTAGGCAGTGTTGAAGGACTGTTTCAGAGATATCTGTGCCCATTTTGACACACGATTGGCTTGAAGATGTCGCACACACACACACGCATGAACGCACACAGAGTGATATAACACGGCCGTGTTGTCTGTTTCAGGTGTCGGCAGTTTGTGGAGATGGTGAATGGTACAGACAGTGAGGTACGATGCTTTAGCGTCCACTCCCCCAACACCCAGGACAGTTATTCCGGTTCCCCAAGCCTTAGCCCCCGGCACGGAGCCACCAACCCCCACCTGCACAGCACAGGTGACACACAGGGTTTTGTTTTTTTTTTTCTTGACATGACTCCTTCACATTAAGTTATTAGTGTGTGCACTATTATTTTGCTCAAACCTTTGAGTAGGTCTCGTTAACATACTTTATCTTAGGACATTACATAGACATAGAGGCTGCTTTTAAAATCTTTTTGGCATCAATAACAAAATCTCATTTGAAAACGTGCATAAAAATAGTAACAATGAGTGTTTAACCTCTAAACACCTAACACAAATTAGTGGACACGAAACCTTTACATCCCGCATGTTGAAAATCTCATTCTGTATTTAGTCCTAACTTTAATGTTAAAATAATCTCCATACTTTGGGAAGGTTTACCATTAGATTTATTTTTCATTAGATTATTTTGTGCTCAATGTTTGTAGAAGATCTCACAAATGAATGTGGAATTCAGCTATCAACATACTTTTGACCATCGAGTGTCTTTCAGACTTGTGTTATTCTTTTCTTGCATTGTATATGAAATAAAATGTACTGGAGTTCATTTGGATGATGCGTAAATTTACACTTGTGTAACATTTTAGTAAAATAATTTTCAAGCAAATCCAAAATTGCAACATGTAGCCTGTCACAGGCATGTAGACGTTTTTAACATTAGCTAATGACTTGCTACAGCGTTGTACCTGTGTTGCACTTTGCAGTGATTTTTCAGTGTTGGTCCCGTGAGCCCAGAGCTGAGATTGACAGTTGTGTGTTACTAACTGCTAGTCACATAGCTTTACCCCATGTGTTGGTGCTTGTTGTATAACAACATTCTGTTCTAATGAAAATTAGATGATGGTTAAAAGCAACCTCACATTGAAAGCATGTCTTGTCTTGGAGTAGTAATTGAGTAGTATTTGCTTTTTGGGTGTGCAGTGTGAACTGTGCACTTTATAACCATGTTCCACATGTCCAGGAGCAGACAGTCCTACGTGCAGTAACGGTGTGACGGCTTCTAACAAAAACAAGGGCCACACCAAATACCCCGGAGCTGGCTCCGCCTCCTCTTCCCCTTCCTCCTCACCATCCTCCGTCAACTATTCTGAGTCCAACTCCACAGACTCCACCAAGTCCCAGCCACACAGCACCACCAGCAACCAGGAAACCAGGTAGAGCAGGAGCGAGAGAGTGGGCATAATCACATGAAGTTGAAGCTTTCGTTCATGTGTTTTGATGTGTCATTCATTTGTACTGTATAGATTTGTCACTCAGTGCTGTTTCTCTGTGTGTGTGTGTGTGTGTGTTTGTATGTGCACAGTGACAGTGAGATGGAGATTGAGGCAGAGCACTACAGTAACGGAGTGGCTGAGAACTCCTCCTCTCACATCGTAAACGGCACCTACAAGCACCAGGAGATCATGCAAGGGGATGACAACAGTGTGGGAAATGGAGTAACAGGTACACACAAGTAGTAACCTACTTACCAAAGGGTTTTTTAAGTTCTTTGAAAAGGTAGAAAGAATTGGTGTCAGTACAGTATTTTTGGGCCTAGTTTGTACCATAACATTATTACACACATTGTGTATAGTAGATACACTCGCTGTGCACTTCAATAGGAAAACCTGCACATTCAGGCAGTTGTCTAATCAACCAATCATGTGGAAACAGCACAATACACTAAACATTGGGATCTTTGTCAATACTTTGACTGTGGTATGGTTGTAGGTGTCACATGGGCTGGTTTGAGTGTTTCTCATGCTGCTGATCTCTTTCAAATTTCATATGCAACAGTCTATAGACTTTGCTTAAAATGCTATGAAGAAAAAACACATCCTGTGAGCAGAGGGTCTGCATGCTGAAGCACCTTGCTGATGAGAGATCAGAGGAGAATCACTAGGCTGGTTTATGCTGACAGGAAGTCAACAGTTATATAAATAATCTATCTTTACAACCATGTTGAGTAGTTCTAAAGTCACTGAAACTTTGGACTGACATTTCCCAAAATTACAGCTTTCTCCTCCAAAATCTTTAGCATGTTCAAGAATATATATCTGACTGAGCTGCCTTTTTCCATAATGAACAGTCCAAGTTAAGCTCTTGGTGAAATTAGATGCTTATCACTGTTGATGTATTAGATGAAGAAAAGAGACGTCTGGTGTCAGGATGCTGGATTTAAAAGCAAAATAAATGATTTTCATGAGTTCTATTATGAATTGCATAATGTATTACAAATTCAATCTGCAGCATCTTAGCCACCTGACTGTACTTATTACTAGTAGTGGTTCATATGCAAAGGAAAGTAAATGGGTTTGATGCCGTTATTTAGACGTAATTAAAACGCAAATAAGGCATATTTTTGTTAATGTTCAGAGGACATCATAAAGTAGAAATATAGTTTTTTACTTCAGGGCAGGGTGTGTTTCTTGTTTTCTTGTAAATTATATTTCATTGTTTATTAATTTAACTGTCAGCACCTAATATGACCCATTGTGTGACTGCTGTGTGTGAAATTCCCAGCATATCAGCACTTTATGAAAGACTCGGCCCACCCCGTCTGACCCCAACTACCATGCCAAGTCACAGAGATCATACACTTTCTTCATTCTGATGTTTGATGTGAACATTAACCGTAGATCTGTATCTGCATATTTATCTACATATTATATTTGCACTGTGGTGCTGCCACATGATTGGCTGATGACAAAACAGCATGAGTGTGCAGGTGTTCCTATTAAAGTGGATGCTGAATGTATATCTGATGTACACCTTATCATCAGCTGCCGTCGCAATTCTCTCACACAAAATGCAAATGAGCTAATTAAATAAAACATGCAGGACTTTAGATTAGTTTAGGATTAGACTTAAGATATCTAAAGTCCAGTATCTCACGCACAAATGATGAATGCAGTTTCTGCTGCATGGATTTACATGTTAAGTGCATACGGCAGTCCGCAGCATGCTTCACAGTGCATCGGTGAACGGAATCACCAAAGAAAATAGAGTTAAAAATAGAACTATAGAGTAAAATATGATAGAGATCAAATGTAATAAACCTATAGTAAAATATAGTAATCTATGGAAAAATGTAATGAGGATAAATGTACAGTATACATGAAACATAACCTAATTTATACCAGTGTTGTTTTCATTTAGTTAAAGGTATAATACAAAGTTTTCCAAACATGTAGCATTATTCTGCTGTTTTATTTGCATTTTTCTCCATAAGGCTGTTGGAGCTGGTGCAGTTCTGAGGTACTCACCTAACCCTGATTCTGACTGAGGTGCCCTTAAATCAAAACAGCAAAATGCTGAAAGCACTCAGTGTAAGGGAGCACACAGTGTTTTAGCTGCTGAAAGATGATGATCATGAACTAACCTCCAAAATTGTACGATATGTCTGTGTGGTTGTTCTGCTTGTGATTCAGTTAAAGGTTCTCCGTCACTGTTCTTTTCTTTTTTTTTTTTTGTGGTGTTACTACTTAAACTACTCAATTTGTTTAGATTTACAATTAGATTATTTCACTGCAAATCAAGCAGTTTTATGGCTGTTATGGAGGTATTCCAATTAAAATGACAAGCACTCTGACCAGGAAACCGTTTGAGTAATTTGTGTAGGTTTGCTTTACAGATTTGATCGTTTACAGCTTGATGAAGGGCCACTCTGTTTATACAATCTGAGATTTGATCACTGCCAGAAAACCTCCAGAATTGTCCTTGCAAATAAAAAAATGTCTGATGACATTCTAGAAGTATTGTGTGCTGTGTTCATACACACGCACACACCTATACACACACACACACGCGCGCACACTTTTTTCCAACATCGCCAATGTTGTCCATTCATGATGTTTAGATTGCACCTTTATTCATTCAAGACTTTTATCCTTTTTTCCTTTTGAAGATGACCGCTGCTTCATCTTACCCCTATCTCTCTCTTCTTCCTGGAAACAAGCTCTTCTGTATGCAGGACAGACCTATGCAGAGGTCTATAACGGAGGCTGGAAAGCCTTTTTCGACCATTTAAATCATACATATCACAACACAGTTAGTCTGTGGTAAAGGATAAGCCACTTGATGCATCATTCAGCATTTAATTGTACTGCAGTGTGAAAAGCAGAGTGAATAGCATTTAGCATTTGCATAAAAAAATAAATATGATTTTGTCTGACCTTTGAAATGAAAAAGAGCAAAATAGATACAGAACCTACTACTGACATGCACAAAGGAGATACTGAACTAAATGCAATGATCTTTAACAAACACTGGTTAGGTTCCTTAAGTAAGGGAGAAAAATTGTGTGTGTGTTTGTGTACATACAGTCGTGAAAAATTTAGGACACCTCATAAATATTCAGTTCTTTATTAAGAAATGCCAACATGTCAATTTCTGCCCTTTTTTAATTTGTACCTGTAAATGAAGGTGATTTAATCGAATGTGAACAACAAAAAATCACAAACAAAAACAAAAGAAATCAACAGAAATGTTAATTTGATTGGCTGTCCAGACCTGTTTTTAAATGTTCTCCACTTGTAAATGATTTTCAGACAGTGGAATGACTGATTAACAAATTCTTTTAAATTCTATTTATATCCCTTTCCAGACTCATAAACATCAACATTCTTCTTTCTGAAGGCCTCAGAAAGCTCTTTGGATCTCACCATGGTGATACCTCTCACTTCAACAACTAAGAGCAAACCAAACTAAATATCTGAATATTTGAATATTCTTCAAATCCTTGCTCTATAACAATGTTCTAATAATTTGCACTTGATCTGATCCACTTGTAGGATATTTTATCCTATTTAAGTACAAATAATTGTGGGGTGTCCTTTTAGATTACAATTTACAGATCATTAAAATTTCATGGGGTGTACTAATTTTCGCACATGACTGTATATTATATTTAATTCAAAGATCATACTTTGTCTACTTAATAGACCTCTGATACCACACTAGTTATGACTCTAGTTCTAAATTATTTGAAGAATATATGTAGCGCTCTGTGGAAACACTTTCATGGATTTTGCATATGATCTGTGCCTAAACAAGCTTGTCTCGTATTCTTCCTGCTTTTAGAGGACAGCTGTGGCTCGAGGCAGCTGTGTGGGGGTAACCAGGCTGCTACGGAGCGCATGATCCAGTTTGGACGTGAGCTGCAGGCACTCAGTGAGCAGCTCTCACGCCAGTATGGCAAGAACGCTGTGCACAAGAAGATGCTGCAGGTACAGAGCGAGGGGACTTAAGATTAAAACTAAAACTTGCCTAAAGCTAAGTGAACACAACATGAATTTTAAAAACCCTTCCTCACACTGCATGACTTTTAACACTAGCGATCACTTGTTTGGTGGATGAAAGGTAAGCACACTACACAAGATGATCCGGAAGTGTGTTTTACCCCATATTGTGTATAATATTTGATTGGACTTCAGACAGAGTTTTATAATCATGTATCGTTCTTGATTGCGAAGCGTTGTATATTGCTTATGCTCAAAAACTTATAGCTCTGCTTTTTATTATTTTTAATTGTAGGGCCAGGCACCAAGGCAAATTTCTGTCAATATTGTGTAAATTATGGAAAAATTCATTTTTATAAACATATCAAAAGTACTTTAGTATTTCAAAAGTATAACTACCAACTACATTGTGTTTCACAGCAGCTAAATTGGCAAATATTTCTATTATGGGTTTTTGTAGCTGTTTTATTTTCCTAGCTTTTCACTGTTAAAATATTTAATTTGTGTAAGGAAATGATAATCTAAACAGAATTTTAAATGTGGAAATGCTGCTTTGTGTAGTAGACACTTATAAATATAAAATAAACTATATGGGCAATGAGATGTGGACACCTGACAATCACACCATGTGTTTGTTAAACATTTAGTACAGTAACCTCCACCTTTTTGTGGGATTTGTGTTTGTTCAGCCAGTGAGATCGGGCACTGATCGCTGTTCCACTTCATCCCAAAGTTTCAGTGGGGTTGAGGTCAGGGCTCTGTGCAGGAAACACTCGAGTTGTTCCATTCCAATCTTGGCAAACTATGTTTTCAAGGACCTTGTTTAGTGCACCAGTGGCATTATCATGCTGGAGCAAGTCTGGGCCTCTTAGTTCCAGTGAAGCTAAATGTTCATTCAATAGCATACAGAGACGTCCAAGATTATTGTATGCTTCCAAATCAGTGGCAAAAAGTCTCATATGGGGTGATTTCCACAAAACGTTGTCCATATACTGTTTAATAATGCAAACTGTAAAGTCTTCAATTATGTTGATGTAACATTCTGCCATATTACCCACTCCAAATCTTTTACAGAATCCTGTTAAACATTCTTATTGGCTATGAAATTAAGGCTTTGATTTGTGTGTGTGCATGTGTGTGTGCGCGTGTGTGCATAGGATGCATTTAGTCTACTGGCATACTCTGACCCATGGAACTGCCCAGTGGGCCAGCAGCTGGACCCCACACAGAGAGAGGCCATCTGCTCTGCTCTCAACAGCGCCATCTTGGGTAACAACCTACACACACACAGTCTTATGTTGTATTGATGTTTATTGAATTTTTTCAGTAGGTCTGGATTATTCTAGAAAGTGTTACCACCTTATAGCTCCAGGGTCTCCAGGTTTACCCCGAGGTTCTTCTCGAGATATTTTTGTGACCACTCATATTAGAGATAACATCTCTGACACAGCACATAAATGGCATTTATATATATATATATATAAATGCCATTTATGTGCTGTGTCAGAGATGTTATCTCTAATATGAGTGGTCACAAAAATATATAATCCTTAATCCCTAATCTCTAATCTGTAGCATCTTATTACCTCACTATCATTATTAAATATTAAACATTTCTTCTCCCTTTTCAGCATTTGGTCCTTTTCTCCTCTGTTAAAGAAACTGTAAAGCCTCTTCACTACTCCTAAGTCCTTTTGACTTTATGAGCTGTTTTAATGGTTAAGATGCTTTATGAATACTTTTTATCTTTACTAGGACCTTCTCTTTAACTTTAAGGGGAAATGACCCACATTTCTAAGAATTTTCTTAGGATTTCGTGACTAGGAGAAACTGTTTGCACTAAGAATTTTCATGAATAAGTGCATAGATTAGTGAAACATATGCTTGTATAAGAAATTACTGAATTTTCCAGTCTACTACATTTTGGTCCAATCTGCTACACACTTAAAGACTTAAAGGATCTTTGGGTGGGTCATTGATCACACTGTTAAGCATGGCTTGTGAAAAAGAAGCCCTGTGCCTTTGGGGTCTAGAGAGAAACCTAAAATGTTCCCCATACAGACACCGAAGTACAATTTTGGGTGCTTGAAGTTTCATAGCAGTACTTACAAAGTTATTTATTTCAGACATTTTGAAAAATTCAGGTAAATGACCAACTCTAGTACTGAGATTCACCTCTGTCCGTCTCTCTGTCTGTCTCTGTCTGTCTGTCTCTGTCTGTTTCTCTGTCTGTCTGTCTCTATTTGTCTGTCCAACAGAGTCTCAGAATTTACCCAAGCAGCCCCCCCTTATGCTTGCACTGGGGCAGGCCACAGAGTGTGTGCAGCTCATGGCCCGTGTGCGTTCCGGCTCCTGTTCATTTGCCAGAGTTGACAACTTTTTGCACTAGCCCAAGTCCAGGTGAGAGATACAGCACTCTGGCTCACACACGCACACACACACGCGCACACACACGCACACACACGCACACACTCACTCTCACACACACACACACTCTCACACACACACACGCACACACTCACTCTCTCACTCTCTCTCTCTCTCGCTCTCTCGCTCTCTCTCTCTCTCTCTCTCTCTCTCTCTCTCTCTCTCTCTCTCACACACACACTCACTCACTCACTCACTCACTCACTCACTCTCTCTCTCTCACACATACACACACACACACACACTCTCTCTCCCTCTCACAGGCTGTGAATGGCTGATGCTGGCTGCTCTTTTCTTTGTAAAGCTCCACAGGCCAAAAATCTTATGTATATGTCATTTCATTCATAACACCTGGATGCACCTGCTCTTGTTGAATAACAAGCCTACCCTAGACTTTATCGTAGCTCCAGTCCTGTCGGGTAACTGTTCCAATGTTGTCTTGAAATGGCTCCTGTCAATTGTAACCCAATCTTCAGCTGACTGGATGCAGTGTACCTAGAGTTTGTGTGTTCCTAATTCATTGCATCACCTGCTGTTCTAAATAATCTTCCAGGTTTATTACATTGAATATTAAACTGTGAAAGACACTGTTGCAGCCTACTTGGGCGAACAAGATGAATACTACTTTTAATAATCCCTGAAATAGAAGGTACACTGCGCATGCATACTGTAAGGGACCAGCAAGAATAAAGTGAATGTTGACACTGGATTACATTTAATATCTATGGATATAGACGTGTGTCTGCAGTGTCTTGTTTAGGATTCAGAAAAACAGTTCATTAGGAATTTGCAATGGTAAAGACTTCATTCCAATCGTAAGCATAACCAATGTGCCTCTTCAAAGTACACATTTCAGTCCCCTAGTGTTACATTTATCCAGGTGTGTAACCAACTGACATTGTACAACAAGGTATCATCAAATGGTGGAAACGCACTAGGGTTGTTTTGTTTTATTGTTTTTTTTTCTTCTTTCCTGATGTTTCGCTGTAATAATGTGTGTGTGTGTGTGTGTGTTCCATCAGGCAATGATCAGGACAGTTATGAAGAGGACTTTCCAGCTTTCCGGGTTGCCATGAGGAACACACTTGTTTGAAACGGTGCATTCACTTGCCGCAGGCAGTTCGGATGAGAGATGACTAGTAACATGGAGGAGAGGCTTCTTTTTAATTTTAGTATTATTATAATACAAACTGTGTGACACTATTTAAAGGCAATTAATTATTCTGTTCTATTCTAGTCACTTTTTTATTTTATTTTAGTTCCTGTTTTGTCAGTTTGTTGTGCTCACCTTGACATTGAACCAGAATTCCCTTCTTTGTTTTTATGGGTGGATTCAGTGCATAGTGTTCCATTCACACAGCATATCGAGGGTAACACATAGCAGTAAAGTCTTCTTCAAATTCAAAGAAGCAACACACCTCCCTATTCAGAACTCAGGTATTTCCTATACGTGTCATTCAGCATGTAGAAGGAGGTATTGCTGCAGCAGCTAGCAGTACTGTGTGACTACTCAGTAAGGCTTTGCTTATATACAGTATGAATATCAAATGTAATTTTACTGGCTACTACACCGCAGGTCTGTTTTGTGCAGAATTCCCATGCGTCTCGCCTCCAAGCTAATAGTTCACCTCTGGCACCAGCACTAGTGTTTTTCTTAGATGCGAATCATACAGACGCATTGCAGACCCAGACTTTCTAAGATTTTTTTTTTTTTTTTTTTTTTTTTTAAACAAAGCTCGGGTCTCTCTCACTTTAAAAAAGGCTCTATTTTAATGATGATCTTTATAGAGTACACTTCAGAACATGTAAATCTCCAGCTTTTATCGTTTTTGGTCAGCTTTATCGAAATTTAACCTTTAGGTGTCTGTGTGTGGCTGCAATGAATAAAAATATGACATTTTTTTGTCAAAGAGTACCAACATTATAATTTCATTAATATGACTGCAGCATTAAAGCTTGGACTAATTTGTTCCACTAATTCCTACATTTTGTATCCACTAGGATAGTGTTGATAAACAGTTTTACTCAAGTTACCGACTCCATCTCTACTGATTGTGTAGTTGTAGCTGTTAGACTGATAATGCCGACTGTTGGAGACGCTGTACTTCAACTATTATAGAGCGGAGGATTCGTAAAATGAATGAGGGATTTGGGGTTTCAGAGGTTCTTTTATTTTCTTACCTCTTCTTTTATTTTCTCCATCACAAGCTTTGTTCTTTCCTTCACATTTCTCCTCAGTTCTGTCATTCACTGGCTCTCGCTGTCACAAGCTGTGACAATATCACTACACACAATACTGACTCAGTCACTGCAGGACGTGACCCAAGCGTTTCTCCTTTCTGTCAATTAGATCAGTATGCACTCGCTGTCCACTTGATTAGAAACACCTGCACATTCACGCTGTTATCTAATAAGCCAGACACGTGGCGTCAGCACAGTGTGTACATTCATGTAGATACGAGCCAGCAGCTTTAGGTAATGTTCACATCTAACATCAGATTGAAGAATTAGTTAGTGTGACTTTTATTGTGGCATAGATGTTGGCACCAGAACAGCTTTTTTTTGAGGATTTCATAATGTGCTGATTTACCGTGGATTTTCACACATGGCCGTCTCTAGTAGACTTTACCCAGAATGGTGAGAAAAACATGGTAGGAATGCCAGATTGGATTGAGCTGCCAGGAAGGAACTGAATACAGGAATCTAAGGCATAAACTCATACAAACTGTCCAATTTCAGTGCTCATGAAAGACTAAGATTGTTCTTGGCTCTGGCAGGAGTGGAACCTGATGTGGTCTGGTGCTGTTGTAGCTCATCCACCACAAGGTTTGATGTGTTGTGTGATCTCTCATCCGTTCACAGTATCTATTTGGTTTTTCATACCCATCTGTGTAAACGCTAGAGATTGTAGTGTTAGAAAATTCAAAGACTCAGACCAGCCCTTCAGTATTCAGCATGCCACAGTTAGTCACAGAGATTGCACTTCATCTTCATTCTGATGTTTGATGATGAACATTGACTAAAGCTCTTGATCTGTATCTGCATTGTGCTGCTGCCACATGAATGATCCGTGTGAATATATAAGTGTTAGTAAAGCTGTGTGGTAGTGAGTGTATACAAAATGTTACACAAATACATCGTTTTTATTTTTACTCATTTTTTTTAATGTTCTCTGGATTTCTGACCTTAAACACACCCCAGTTTTTTTCTCAGAACCATCCATTTCTTCAGCATTAATCACTTCACTGCAAGCCACCATATGATTGTTACATCCGTTATTTTACACCTATATGTTCTGTTGTTTTTGGACGTATTGTATTGTATTCTCAGTTATACCTCACTCAGATGGCAGACATCCCTGTTCACATCAGAAGCAGTAGTAGAGACTTCACAGCCTGCATTTGGTCGGACTTTTCCGGACCGAGGGTTCCGAACTTTTCATGAATGGTCCAAAATTTTGTTTCTCATCTTTGGTCATGGAGTAAACCAGGCCTGCACACATTAGTAACTCGTCCAGCTCAACCTAGATGAGGCTTGTTAATCAGATGGTGAGTTAAAGCAGGCGAGGTGTGAGCAGGGAAACTATCCAAATGTGCATGTGGTGCTCCAGGACCAGGACTGAGAAACACTGTTCTAGAGGTTACATACATAATCTTTAAAGTCCACCTGGTTCAAGCATAAACATGAGCTAAACACCAAACTGTGGTTCACGAAACATTATACCATTCTAGCCACATGTTTTTGATGTGTTTGTCCCTTAGGTCATACTTTGTGCACTTTCCAATAGTGTGTTCATTCAACAATACAAGTTGTCTTTTCTTATGACTTGATGGTCCTGAGTGGTGTTGCATGGAGACATCGTGTGTAACCGAGCTAGATCGAAGAGCTCATACTTTTACTGATCTGTACATAGTAAAGCCTGTGTTTTAGGGGTGTTTTTTTAATGGCAAACCAATATCTGCAGGAGCTCATTAGTGGTTATCCACCCATTTTAAAATGGTCAAACAGAGAGCTGAACTTTGATCAGGGACCTACTCTATTACTCTATCCAAATGAAGGAAAGATTTGCGCTGATATCCTCCTAGGAAATAATTTGTCCATTTTTGCTTATTCGTGTAGTGGCATCTCTGCCTCAGATAACGAAATAGCAGGACAAATAGAACTAAGCTGAATACAACAAGCTGTGCACAATTTTACTTCTGTTATTATTTCAAATTTATTTGAGTTTTGGTTTTAGCCATTGTGAATTGAATTAGCCTCTACTTAGCATGAACCTTTAAATATGTTTTAAAAACAAAAATAAAAAAGGAAAACAATAGCTTAAAAAGAAAAAAAACATACATATGTACTGGCAACATGTTAAAGAAATATTGTACTCATTTAATTTTGACAGAATTATTTTTATTAAAATACATCCATGAGCATATGATTGTCTCTTGTGTTATTTTGCATGTCTTGTTTCTTTGTATGCAACAAAATAGCACAAATAATTCTTAGCTTTTTGATCTATGTGCAGCAGGTGAAAGAGAAAGTTAGGGTGAACAATTCAGCAGTTTATGAAGTGGTTTTCAGAGTTTTTCTTCTTTTTCTCACTATATGGTCTTGGGCAACGGTTCTCAATGATGTAGTCAAAACAAAAAAGTATATAAATCAAATCCAGCCTAATACATCTGAATTCTAGTGAAAGATGAAGAGCTTCTTGAAATGATAGGCAATTGATTGATTGATCACTACAGTGGTGGCACTTAGGAGCCAGGGGATTCTGCTGAGAGCAGATTAACCGTATGGCCAGCTCTATAAGTTTAAATGTGCCTATAGAGCTGCATGTGAGCTGCAACTCTCATGTGAGCTACACTCGCTGAAGAGAGACAGAACTCCAGTCAGCTCCCCAATAATTCTGAACTCATGACAGTGAAGCGGATGGTAATGTAGGGTAAATGTGTCTCGAATTATACAGTTTAGATGATTTTTGTTCTATTTAATGCCACATTCGTAACAGTGCCTGAACTTTTCCACGTCAGTTTAGCTACAACTGGAATAGGTTTGGATGTGAGACCAAAATCTTCAAATCACAGCTGGACCCTTGACCAAGGCATCCTTAAATGCTGAGTTGTATAAATGAAAGTTTCTCTGGATGATTGCCAAATACAGTAAATGTAAAAACTAATAATGATAATAAAAAGAAAACCTTTTATTTTCCAAACAGACCCATTGCTAGTAATTAATCCTTTGTGACCCCTGGAGAGAAAAAAGGTTGGTGGCCTTTATATAGGCAAAAATAAATTATATATACACATCTTCAGTGACCATTTGTTTGCACTTTGTTTACATGTTAATTAGGGTCATCAAAATATTTGCCACACATTTTAATAAAAAACAATTTTAAAAAAAGTTGTTCTAAGACAAATATAACCAGATAAATAAAAATGTAAGGTATAATACGAAAGCTATAGGATATTTTTAATATTTGTCTTCTTCCACAGATTAACTGTAGAGGGCGCCATAGTGCTTCTTATTAGTTATTTTGGTGCAGCTTTAAAATGTGAATGGGCTTCGGGTCATGGTGTTTTGATAGCTATTCCTAATTTCCAACAAAGTGAATGAGTGTATTTTGATGAAAAGGTTTGGAGTCAGTGAGAGATTTAAACTAAGGGATGAAAAAAGGCTCTGCTGACATTCAACACTTCCTCACTTCCACTTATATGATAGACAGGAGTTAATATAGAGCTTCCATAACACAGTAACTACCTACATTTATATTGTCAGGTTTTGTATGATCTGGGGAAAATCTGATCATATGGAATGCTTCTGTTCTTTATTCACGTTGAATAATGCAATGTATCATATAACTGACAAGAAAACATAAAGCTCTGAATTGGATATTTCCATATTCTGTTATTTTGAGATATTTTATACATTATATATATATATATATATATATATATATATATATATATATATATATATATATTATAAAATTAATATTCCTGTTTAATGTGTGCTGCTTTTGAGTTTTAGCATGAAGATGCTTTGTAGAATGAGTATTATTTATCAATTTGTAAGAATGTTCATTTAAACAGGCAATTAAACCCTAAATAATTCAAACCAATTTATTTGTATAGCGCTTTTAACAATTCACATTGTCTCAAAGCAGCTTTACAGAAGTATAGAAACAGAAGAGAAAAAAAAAGAAATAAATATATATAAGAAGAAAAATAATACAAATAAATAAATGTATACATTTAAATTTTAAAATGCATTTAAAAACATGAAATTAAACTTTAAAATACTATATAACTAATATATCTAGATTTCCCTAATAAGCAAACTGGAAGCAACGGTGGCAAGGAAAAACTCTCTGAGATGAAATGAGGAAGAAACCTTGAGAGGAACCAGGCTCAGAATGGAACACATCCTGATTTGGGTGACACTGGACAGGAAATAATGTAAATGTAAACAATGTCATTTCTACAACAGTTTATAGTTGTGCAACAGAGAGCCCCTGAGGAACTAATGGTTCAGCGCAAACTCTTCACCACAGACCCAACACTAATTCCTTCCTGCCAAAGTCTTCACATGATTGCTGATAAAGACCAGACCATACAGCTGACTGACACAGCGAAGGCATGACACGTCAGGATTGATGAAGTAGCTCTAAATAAGACAGCAACCATGCATTGTTTTGAATACTTTTATTTCCATAGAACAATTTAAAATTTCGCATATTTGCATTCACAGTATGATACACCTCCACCCATCGGATTAGGATAAAATCATAGATTTCTTCAGATTTCTATATGCTTCATCACACACGCAAAAGAAATAGAAACATCTTCTCCTGGATTCCAATATACATACAAAAGTACAAGAATAAGAAAAATACTTTCCATATTTTACACATATACTGTATATATACTGCGCTTTTAATAAAAAGGGCTCGTTTACAAAATTGTAATTAATTTTCTCATTGTATATATACATATACATTTACATACATAAAAAATTAGGTTTATGGTACTTTTTATTTCGGTGGCTGCTATTCCAATTTGTGTGCCGTTCATATCATTAGAAACTGATTAACGAGACAGAGAGAAATATATGAATTTTTTTTATACTGCCGTACAGAAATAATAACCAGTGCATTTGCAACAATTTCTCCTAAAAATAAATCCTCTTAAATAACCTAATCAGAGTATGATGACAAATCTCCAGTTCCCAGAAATACCCCTCCAGCTGTCTGGTCCCTTTTAAATGCCCTTCCACTTCGATTGTGTCCATCTTTTAGTTCATATTCACTCCAGCTGTCCCAGTGAATCAGAGGTGTTAGATTTGCAGACGTTGTGTCTGGGTATGTCAAAACAAACCCGGTTCTGCAGCCTCTCTCAACTTGAAGACCTGCTTAAATATAACTTTAATGTGACAGAGTGGAAATAAATATGATGAGGTGGAAATAAAAAGGCTCCAGTAATGAAACTACACCTGCCAGGAACACACCTATCCACAGGTCTCTAAACACTTTGGCATATTTTGTGTTTTTGCTGGTCACATTTCGTCTACTTTTAATGTCGTTTACTTTTACGTTGGTGAAAAGTCAACATTTTTGATTCAACTCCTTCATTGTCGAGTTTTTTTTTTTACGCGCACACACGCGCACACACACACACACACACACACACACACACACACACACACACACACACACACACACACACACACACACACACACACACACACACACACACACACACACACACACACACACACACACACACACACACACACACACACACACAGAGAGAGAGAGAGAGAGAGAGAGAGAGAGAGAGAGAGAGAGAGAGAGAGAGAGAGAGCAGGATAGGACTGAACAAACCAGCTCCCCAGTCAGGCTGAATTTTAGCCTTTATGAACATGAAAGGAATTTACTTTAAAAAAAAATAATACAGCACATAAGACAGCACGCAGACAGCTGGGTCCACACAAGGTCAAGGCGCCCTCTCTCTATCTGAGGCACGACTCAGTGTGAGTAAAACATCTATTATAGATATATTTCTAGGGAGAGTGGATAACAACCCCAGGTAGGCGACTATAGGCAGCCCGCTTCAAAAAGCAGAGACGCCACCCAAGTCTGGGGGTCAAGCAGCTATCCCTGGGTTCAGAACTCTTTAAGCAGCTTGAGTTGAGACAGGTCTTAGGTAGATGGATTCCTTCTGAAACAATGTGTATTTTGAGAGAAATGAAATGAGTCAGATGCTGAATTTCAGTGCAGAGGAACATGAACACAGCTAAGTGAGAATGAGTGGAATCTGATAGCAGGAGTTGATAAGAGTGTGAACTTATCTTTCAAACATCATTAGAACTGGATTTCCGCCATTTCCTCATGCAAGGTGTAGGTTACTGCATTGTTCCTCTTCCTTTTTTGCTGCAATATGCTAGATGGTAGGCAACATTTGGTGTCTATTTGCTATGAATTTTAAAACATAGGACAGACTTGTAAGGCTGAATCACATTCAGCAGCAAATTACACTCAAAATTACACCATCAAAGGCATGTTAAAGAATAGGGTTGTATGGTGAAAGGCAGACTGTTAGTTAGTGTAGAGGAGAAGCAAATGGGAAAGCCACAGCTAGAATGTACATGTATCACTGATGCTATAAAAATGACATGGTGTGTCCTAACAAAGTTTCCTGGAGCCTAAATCACAGATATCAGAGATGCATAACACATACATCATGGAACAAAACCGCACTATTACAGGTGCGTTATTAAATTCTTCATCATTCTTCATCATACTAATGCTACTATGCCATTTTGACATGCAGGAAGCATCAGATAAACATTCCAGTGTTTCTGCAGAGTTCATGTGATGGAGAACACAGACTCCACCAATACTATAGTACGGGTGGAGATTGGACTAGGCATCAAGGCATCAACACCACTGTGAACAACACAGAGTATGTGTTTGTGTGCTAGTTGCTGCTCCTTCATCAGTTGTGGCACAATGTATCTTTGCTGTATGACATGAATGATCTTTAGTTCATTTATTCTGTAAAAATGCGACCATAAGTCCATAAGGCACTTCCATGGGGTGCTGTGCACATAGTTAGTTTGGAGATGGTCCACGCCACGTGTGCCACTCACCAGCTCCACTATGGTCACATTCCCCTTCAGCTGGGAAGGTGAGTTTTTATAGAGATCAACATCATCTTGATGTTTTGTGACAGTAGGTACAGTACCATAAACATGTAGCCTTCACTTTGTACTAGTTGTGCATAAAAGTCTTTAATATGATTAAATATTATGAGGTGTTTCACAATGTGATGAAGTTGCCGTCCTCTCTCATGCTCTCCTGGCTGCTGCTCGTCTTATTGGGGCTGCTGTTGTGCGAGCTCATAGAGCTGGTACTAGGCAATGAGACGCTCTGTGGGAGTGACCTCTGACCATAAGAAGAAACAATGCCATTTCCGTTGGTAAGATGATGTGGCGTGTAGGCAAGCAAGTTGTCACTCTCGATAATGAGGTCGGAGTCGTCTTCATCACTGTCTCCTTCCAATACACTGTTGCTGTTACTGTACTGGCTAACAGTTTGTGAGGCAGGACTAGGAATGGAGTCCTGGGAAAGCACAGATCCTCCTGAGCCACCAGAGTTGTTGCCAGCTGAGGTTTTGCTCGATCTGTGCATCACGTTGTTGCGCTGATTGGCTGGTTTGACCGTCACAATAAGGTTGTGACTGTTGGCCACCATCATGTCTGTAACCTGGTCCAGTGATTTGCCAGCCACGTCAATGCCGTTGACTTCCAGTATCTCATCATTGACCCCGAGCAGTCCTGTGCTCTCGGCCAGTCCGCCCTTAACCAGACGTGAGATAAAGACACCAGGCACTTTCTCAACGCCCTGTGAGGTGACACGAACGCTCACACCATCGCGAATGTAGAAGCCCAGAGGTTTGTGGGTGCCATGCTTGTGCAGACGTACACGGCGGTGTGTCTCAGGCAGGATGTCCACATCGATGATGGAAGAGATCTGGCGGAAGTCCTGCGGGAAGCCGATCAAAAGACCCGATTTACTCTTCTGTTGGGTAGCACGCAGACCTGCCAGGCCTTTCTTTCTTCTCTGCAGAGAGTTTGTCCCAAAGACCACAGGCTCGTCCACATCTATGGGTCAAGAAGAGAAAGAAATTGGTTATGCTGATGAAAAGAAAACATTACTTTCATCTGAGCCTCAGTGTGAGTCAGGCACAGAAGGGATTCAGATGATGCATCTGCACAAACTGGTACAATTACTTTAGGCTACTTGAGTATATAAAAAACACTATCTGTTCATCATGACTAAGCATATTCTATTATATTCACTTTCTTTCCCAAAAAATATCTGAAAATAACAGCAATGCAGCATTACCAATGCTAAAGTTACAAAGAGCAGCCAGGGCTAAAGAACACAATACATGCTAATAATGGCAAGGCAGACAGAGAGAAAGATGGATGTATGGATGAATGGATAGAGGGAGGGGGAAAAAGCACTCACAATATATCTGTCTCATTCAGTTAAAAACCTTGGTCAGTGTGTTTTAGAGTTGTCTCATCTCCAGGGCATTAACATGACCAGTTTGTAATGCTAAACATATGAGAGCATCATTCTAGAGTAAAGAGAGTAAAGTGGCTAGTATAAAAGAATAATTTGTCTTAGTTTTGCACTGTGGGAAAAAGACTATGATTATTACAACCCACTGGAGAAAAAAAAACAAAAGTCATTTACACCTTCGTTCCGAAGAGTGACTAAATCAATCAGCTGTGTGTGTAGGTTTGTGTTTATTTTCAGCATGTAGAGAACATTTAAAGAATATCTTCTTCTGGAGTTAAAATGTAAGCTTTGTGGTGTTACCAAAATATTCCTGATTAGTAGAAGTTTGAGATTTTTTTTTGTGTTATATAATCTATACGTTTTAACGGTTCAAGTATTATTCTGAGAGAGCATTCAAACGGCTGCTTTCCAATCTGGCCCTATAAAGATAATAATTAGTGGACAAAGACGATTTCAGTCACATGTACTCTAGAAGACTCTAGAAAAGTACTAATCCCTCAAATGACTCCTACTGTAAGTCTCAGACTCAGCTGAAACAGCTCAGCACAATTTTCAACTAATCACTGTAACCATATTCTACCATATTGTTCTATACTAGACAAAGGGGGGCTCTTCTAAACCTCACATAGGTATTTAGATTAATTAAGCTGTCAGACCACAAAACATGGAAGGGTCTGGACCTGGCTTATTACATATCTAATTTATTAGCAGGGTGCAGTTCACATCTAATCTGGTAAGTACGGGTTAAAGTAATGGGCAGACTGAGCGAGACACAGTCTGCCCTTTGACCCTCACTTTAATGAGAAGCAACATATGTCCCCACACAAGGGACACATTCTGATCGATATATGCTGAGCGTGGTGCATCCATTGTAGCAGAGACAACAGAGAGTCTGAGTCTGAATATGAAAATACATATAAAATGCCCCTATACTAGGACACTGAAAAACTAGAACTGGTGCACTCCTTGGTGCATAAATGTTGTGTTTGTCTAAATGTGGAATTTATTTATTTATTTATTTATTACTATTTGAAGTATAAACTGAACAAATAAATGTAACATGCACAAACCATTCACATAACAATGACATATACTGTAAGGAAATTTTGATGTTCTCGTGCATAGACACATTTTCACAAATTTAAGAGTTAATTACTAATTATTACAAATAATTAAACAAATAAAATGTTCCAACATGTGATTTGGGCTTTCAGGGGCAAAATTTTGAAATTTTTAGATTGCTGTGTGACTTAAATTGTATTCTCTGTGCATAGCAAGAGCCTTAGGCTGCCAGTCTCCCTCCATTAGACTGAGAGCGTGGACTCCCGCAGTGAGGAGAGCAGTGTGTGTTATTAAAGCTGCACAGGCCTGGAGGGAGGGAAGGAGGGAGTCTCGTCCAGCCAGACAGGGGGTCACAATGTTGGGACGTGAGCCGCTTTGGGGGACGTTAGGGAGAGTCCAGGTGTCACCCTTCTCTGCATGAGCTCATTTGTGTATTACTGATGGAGTATAAAATAAGTATAGTGTGTGGTTGTTGGTGCGATCATACTGTCTGTTGTAAACATTATGTTAATTGAGGTAGTAATGTGATGTACCACTGAGAGAGCAGATGCTGATGCATAGAGTAGCGGTGCTCAAAGTGGGATCCGAGGACCCCAGGGGTCTGCAATTATTTTTTACTTTAGATACTATGCTGGAAATCAAAAGCCTTTATGACTGATGAAATGATTTAATCAAAAACTCAAAAGAACAATGACCTACAAAGAATGTTGTCTCGGACCTTCTGTGTTCTGATGGAGGAAAGTTCAGGTACATAAAGCTCTATAGCTCTAAGAAATAGAGACAATTTTACTGTATATGAAACATCTGTTCATAAAAATACTGAGCATAACCCCATGTATGGGGTACTTAGACCTGAAGAACACACGCACGCACGCACACGCAAACACACGCACACACACAAATTCAGGCTGCATTCACTAGTGTCCTTAATGAGCCAGATACTCTCCACATCTGCTCTGCTGCTCTCATCAATCACTTCATCTGTACCTCATAATAATATTAGGACATTACAAATCAAGGAACCCACCGCTCCAGTGACCTTGTGTGAGTACTACCAGAGAGGATACACGCAGGCGGGAAGTCGGAAAGAAGAAGTTAGGATGTTAGCTTCCTTTCTAATCTGCCTCTAAACCACTCAGACGCTCATTTGAAATCACTAAATCTAACCACATTACTGGGTCTTCTATGAAATTACTCCTGTCTAGAGTGCCAGAGAACATGCAATACCCCAGAACAGACACATACACACTTCTTATGGCTCTTTGTATCTGTAAAATCTCATAAAATTCTCTGTAAATTCTCTGTAACTGAATAGAAGGCCATCTCAGGTATTAACAAACACTCTGGCTAAAGGTTGCTGAGGACAGATGCATCTGAATTGTTAAGAAATAAGAAAACAAACGTGGGTCAGTGACAGAACTGTAAAACTATCATTATCAAAAATCCGTGGTGCCAAGTATTGAGGAAAAAAGAACAATATAAGCAATGAATTGCAATCATGCAGCCCAAACCTGAGGGCACAGACAGTGCAGATCTTTCTAAACCATGCTCTTGGGATTAGTGAGTGGGATTAGTAATGAGTGTATCCAGTGAATGGGCTGGGTTTAATATTATAGATATGGTACTATATTTACTTAGGGGTTCCACCTCCAAAGAGAATGTTATGCTAGTATAAGCTAGCTTAGCGATGAATGTTAACACTTCATAAGTGAAATGACAAGTGGGTGAACTTTATTGACTTACAGTCTATGTGTTCGGCAAGGAAATGAAGTAAAATAATATTAATATATAAGTATGATTATGCTGTGCTCTTGTTTATATTAACTGATTGATTGTTGTGGTGATGGCTCAAGTGTTTAAAGCTCTGGGTTGTTGATTGAAGGATCAGGGTTCAAGCCCCAGCACTGTGAAGCTGCCACTGTTGGGCCCCTGAACAAGGCCCTTAACCCTCCCTGCTCCCTTGACACTTTTCACAGTACACTTTTGCATCATTTTTTGCACTAATAACTGCAGACAGTTACACATATGCAGTTTATTCATGCCAGTTATTCTACATTCATATCACTGTATTTCATCAGTCACTGTATCATTCTCATATGCTGCATTTTCTTTTATATTTTGTCTACTTATCTGCCACTTGTTACTCAACTTTATTTCATTTTCCATAAATGCACTGTATCATGACTCCCCATTCCTCCCCATACTTTAGCTTTGACGCCACTCTATTTGATTCTTTTATCATTATGGACAGTCATTATGTTTGTGTATATAACCAATAAAATTTTAATTTAAATTGAGCTGAGGTGGTGGATTGGCGCTTATCCAGCAAAACACGGAGCATGAGGCTTTTAGTGCTCTGGTCATAAAACACTATTTTATTCTATTTAAATGAAACCTGAACACCTTTTTCAGATTAAATATGTTTCTAAAAAAATATTTGTAATGTGCTTAATGACTGTAGCTTGGTGCAATATTTTTCTTATTCCTGTGAGAAATGAGAAGCAAGTTACCCTGATGATGAATACATATTAATAGAAATATCAATATAAATGTAATAAATTTATACTTAGAATTTAAATTTAAATATAAATTTAAATTCTAACCTACCTTTTGGTCCATTTGTGTTAAATCTTCACCAGCAACAATTGCATCCTCAGATTTCTATGCTTGTTTTTCATTGTGGATTTCCACACAGACCCTAACCAAGCTCAGAATGAGAAGATGTGAGGTAGCAGTACTACCAAGCGTCACGTCGTCACCTCATTTAAACTTATCATTAAGTTGTCACTGCAGTCACAATGTTAACTAAATTTGCACTATTGGACTGTGTTAGACAGCACTTTTGCCTCGCAATTTTAGAGTTAGGAGTTTGAATTCTACCTCTGCCCTTTGTGCATGGAGTTTGCATGTTCTCCTCCAGGGCTCTTTCCCTAGTCCAAAAACATGTGTAATTGGCTAAATTGACTGTAGTGTGTGAATGGGTGATAGTGTGTGTGATTGTGCCCTGTGTTGGTTTGGAGGTAGTATATGGTGCCCCCTGCCTCCCAGGCTCCGTCCTAGGACAGGTGAAACAGTTACTGTTCTGCTTTGGACTTCACTTGCAGAACAAAAGTCTAGAACTGAGTAGATTGACATGATCTAATTATGACCCTGAGTCAGCCGCTGTGCTCTGAAAATCTGGTTGCAGTGTATGTTTGATTATATTACACGTCATCAAAGGAAAAAAATATTCCGGCTGTTGTATACAATGCCCTTCCTTGTCTCTGACTTCATCTGGTTTGTGTCTCTAATCTGCAGTCTAGTCTCAGTAACGTGCTGCGTTCATCCAACTATGATCAAATGACATGTTGGTTATCGTGCTTTTCATAGATTAATTTGCTAACGAAACAAACCCTTTATACATCTCTGCAAGTTGACATTATCTTCTGCATTACACTGACACTGCTATATTGAATGTCATTTTGTCTGTAACGGGATACGTCAAAGCAATAGACTGATCAACATCTATGAGAGTGTCATCTCTGGGGAAGCCCGCATGAACGTCATTAATAATTCTTTATTAATCCCTGTAAATTCTATACTGCTGCCTTCTTTCTGATCGTCACCTGGCCTTGGCGTGACCTGCAGAGCATAAGTTTAGACATGGTATTCCCTGTCCATCAGATGTGATCCTGGAGGCCAGCATCAAGCACATTAATAATTACAGGGAGGAAAGTGGAGATCAGCTGGATCACTTCCACCAACCTGCTGTTAGTGCCGGCTATAATAGAGACATCTGATGCCATTGGTACATCTCGGAGTCTCGCTTCTTCAAGCCGTGAATCGCTTTACATTTATGATCACATGAAAGTTCCCATGTATGTTGTCAAATTCTCTGCATCAGGTTTTATCTTTTTTATTAAGAGGAAAAACATCTGACAACAAAAATGTGTCTGTGTGAGAAATCTTTACACATTTTAAAGGTAAAAAAACATTTTCTTCTATATTTTACAAAAAACACTGATACTACTGATACTATATTTCTTGAAACGAATTATATTTCCCTTCATCTATTTCAATATCATCATAGACATCAGCGCTAAAAGTCACTCACAGCATTTAAACATGACCCTCTGTGTCATCTTTTCACTCAGCTGATCTCTTTTAGAGCTACAGTCGGTTTTAATAATCACTCAATAATTCAGTTATTTCTAGCCTTTTTGGCTTGATTTCCAATATTTTGTATTAGGTTATTAAAACATCTTACAAACAGCGAGTGTAGATGCTATTCTCTGTTTTGATGTGAGGATGATGATAATGATGCAGGAGCATGGCAGACTTTCGAGATCGGATTACAAACATTGTGTAATTAAATCACACTTCTTTAGACAGACTGAATGTTTTTACACCCAACTTTCTTCAGCCTGCTTTTTAAACCACATAATCTTAACCAAAAAAATTAAACAAATAAACAACTAAGAAAGAATATTACAAAATATTTCATCCAAATTCAGGGTAATTTTTGATTTGTTAAATAGTTTTAGTGTTTCTTTAAACAAGTGTTTTAGTTAATATAGATAAATATCATGTTAGAATGTTATTTCGAAAGAGCTGAGCTTTCAGATTGTTCATGAGTTTCTCAGGGCAAAGCACAAAAAGATTATTTCTTTACAAGTCTTAGATGAAAATATTCAGTTTCAGGTATTGGAGCAGAAGGAAGTAACAGTGATATAATCTCACTTTGCTATTGAGCCATGCAGCAATTATATTAATGACCTGTTTTTCATACCACCTTTGTCAGGGTGTGGTGTTTTACAGTATACCAGGCATACACAGGCACACTCCCTCACGTGTCTGGTCTTAAAGTGTATGACCTCACTCTGTGTTACGACCATCTGGAGACTGATGCTTGGCCATATGGCCACTAAGACTACCCCCTCTTCCTAACCCTCCTTAGTCTTACTGGCCAAGTCTCACGTGTAATAGAAATGTTCTGATATGCAAAGTCACATGTTTTTGTATGCTGTTGTATAAGTTCATTAATGATAACCAGGAGAGAGAGAGAGAGAGAGAGAGAGAGAGTCTATAAACCAGTCTGTGGGGACTGGAAAAATGGGGTTTTGTTTGGGATTATAACAGGCTAATGAGGACCTGAGACACGTGCAACATCCTGCATTCTGAACAATTATCTTGACCTTGTATATTTCTATTAGTAAAGATCTAGATAAATCCTGAGCCTCCATTACATGCTACTTTACACCAATACTTCCTATACCATAAAATATAGCCTTAATGTTGATATTTTTGTCATTTTAGTCATTTTAAAGAGCACACAGATAAGCTCAAAACAATACAAACTTCCCCTGTGACAGCTTCTCTTCCTCCGCTGAGGTTAAACAGGTAAAGCTGAGCTTCTCCTTTCTCACTTCTCATTCTGTCTGTCCTGCCCCAACCATTCAGAGCTGAGTAATGGTACAACTGGCGTGCCTTCGGATCACAGAGCGTTAATTTATGGCCCAGAGCGACAGTCCTGATCTTGAACCGATATCCCTGTGGCCATGAAAACACATTTGTCAACGTGTAAAGCGTGACTGATCCAGAAACATCTCCCAGCAGGTAAACATATAGAGCATGAATTCTCCTCCTAATCTACACATGGACAGCTGCCAAGCAAAGCAAGCATTCTTCTCATTTTCAGCATACAGTGAAGGCCACACCCACACGTTGTGAAACAGTATGTCTGTTTCCACTCCTTGTCCACTGCACTGTCCTCACACAGTCCTGCCCACGCTCGCGTCCAGATTTAGGTATGAAAAGGAAGGAGGGGGAGAAATGGACAGAGACTGGGGCCACTACTGCACAAAGCTGGGCATAATCACACCACGGCTCCTTATTTCCCTAAAGATTTCTCAGACCTCATTCAGAAAAAGACTTGAATCTGATGACGAATGTGCATTACACTGAGCAGTGATGTGTGTGCAGGCCTTGCGGTCTAAAATCCAGTCTAAATTTAGCCTGAACCAGTTTATCCAGGAGACATTTCAAAATTCAAATAGCAGGAACCCAGGCTCCCGGTCCCGTCTCATCCGTCTCACCCTTTCTCTTTCACATAGATTATTTTTCCTGCTACCCTCTCATGCTTTTACCTAAACAGTGGTTTGTATTTGCACGGTTGTCATGGTGATCCGAGCTCAGATACACGCACCTGTTCAGCAGGCAGGCCGATCACCTTACGTACCCTTTCTGCTCTTTGATCAGCTAGCTTATTGTTTTGGCAATGCAGTGGCCTGGAGAATGCCAATATGGAGCTTCTTACAGCCTGTAGGAGAAGCGCCAGAGGACACCGAGATATTGGCGAATGTGGAAGAGGAGCAAACTTGTTCCATCACTAAGATATCAGGTTAGCCGAGAGAAAAACGGAGGAGGAAGGTTGTAGAGAAGTAGAACATAAAAGTCTGCACTCTCACCATGTGCCAGGTGCTCTGTCTGATCGTCCAACATGGCACGAATACAGAAGAGAGAGAGAGAGAGAGACAGAGAGAGAGACAGAGACAGAGAGAGAGCGAGAGAGAGAGAGAGAGACTCTGAACTAGCCAAGAACAAACACCTGCACAACAGATGCTGTTCTGTGCCACGCTTTCTCTCTCATTCCACACCTTTCTGCTCTGAATGTTTCTTCATCTCACTTTCTCCCTTCCTCTTTGGTATGTCGGTTTCTAGCTTACTATCCAAATTTCATTTGAACCTTTCTGGGTTTAATCCTGTTTAACACAGTAAGACTAGTTTATTTGTTTGTGAGTTGATATTTTTGGTGTTAGGACCCGTATTGAAATTTCATGCTGCTGCTGCTGCTCTTATCTAAAAGCCACCAATAGGAGGGCAGCATATGAAATGTTTATGTTTTGCCTTAGCTAGCCACAAACTCTCTAGCAAGCTAGCCTCACCTCTTTTTAACGTTTTCTCTTGGGATTAGATCGTTACTACTATTATACCAAAGGCTTGGTTTCTGCTTATGCAACCCCATTTTCTTCTGTAAGCTGAACATTTTCTTTTCTCACAGGTCTTTTTTATTCGAGCATCTCCACTGTGTAACCTGGAATGAAAATTTAAGATTATTGCCTGTCACTCTGAAAGAGATCATCAGTGTGACAACAGAGTGACAAGCACCGGTCTCAAATTTCTGCTGAAATCAGTCGGTCTAACGACTGTTTTCTGGTTCCTGTACAGATTCAACTGGCTCAAAAATCAGCCTTATCTACATACCAGTATCCCTCTGATCATACTGTAGGACTGTGAGTGGCTAGTATCAGTATCTGTATAACTACAACAAGCCTAAAAGATTCGCAGATGAAAAAAAAAAATCAGAAATATATTAGTGCGAAAATGGCAACAGGAAGAACGAAAACAAGTACATTGTTAGAATATTTTGCATTTTGTTCTCCATTGTCTGCCAGGACTAAATGCACAGCCGTCACTCCACAGGATTAACAAGACAACTACAACTGTTAAAAAGTAAAATAAAATACTTAGAATTAAAAATAAATCTAAGGTACAAAATAGTCTGTTGTGGCCACAAGTTACAGCCGCAAATGGTGTAATCTGAGCTCCTGAAGTAATATGTTGTGGGAACATACTGACTACATGGTTAATGATTAATAATTTGGTTAATGAAGTACAGGGAATAAAACTATTAACTCTTATTTTCAAAGCGAATGGGATACCAATATGTCTGATTCCAGTGTGTGGTTACGCATCATTCCACTAGCTGAAGTAATGTGGAATATTATCAATCATTTCCATGCCTAGGCTCTTGTGGCCACAGTGATCTACTGCAATTGATTTCTGTGTCTCACTCATTAAACAATACAATAATTGTGACGATGTAATTACTTTGTGGTCATGAAATAATTCTCTAGAAACTTAACTTGTGGCCTCTGTACGTTAATTCACAGTCACACCTTATTACAAGAGAACACAATGTGACCGCAGCAGCTCTGTGATAGATGGATAGATAGATAGATAGATAGATAGATAGATAGATAGATAGATAGATAGATAGATAGATAGATAGATAGATAGATAGATAGATAGATGTAAACTAAATACCTGATTTTAAAAAACTAAAATCAAAATCAAGCGAGAGCAAAAGCAAAAAATCTAACTACATTCCGTTCATTAAGTCTGGAGTCTATCCCAGAAGACACAGCACAAAGCAGGAGACACTTGGGACAGGGTGGCAACTCATCACAGGGCACAATAAACACACACACATACACACTCGCATACACACTCACACGCACACACACACACATTCACACACACTTACACACATGCTTACACACGCACACGTACACACACGCACGCACACACACTACAGATAATTTTGAGATGTTAATCATGCTATAACACACATCTTTGTATTTTTATGGATAAATTATGCTTGCAGTTTTAAATGTATATACATTATATAATCCTGTACTGCAGAATTCCAATGAAAGTGAATTTCAGTATACAATGTTTTTTGTCAGTGGTGATTTATATAGAAAATGAATCATGTATGTCATGTATCACACACACACACACACACAGTTACCATGTACAGATGGAGTGACTGTTTGACTACATACACATTCTAGGAACGTGTGTACCTGCACTTTCCCTGTAATATTATATATATTTATGCAGTTTAAGCAGTAATGTGTATAAGGGCACACTCATCCCTCTGCTTCCTATAATCCTTATACTCAAATGCTGCCTAACCTTATCAGAAACATGCAGTGCAGTGATATGAGCTCTTATATAGCATTAAGGTACAGTATAATGGACACAGACACAGGTTTAGTCTTGGGTCTGGCTACATTGGATGATCAGTGCAGACACTGTAATGTTGGAACACTAATGTTGGAATGTATGTGAGAAACAACTTTAGAGCACATCTCTTTAATTTGCCTGTAGAGTAGATGCCTCCGTGGCCTGCTGCTCCCCGTCTGACAGGAGAATTCCATTATGCACCGCCCCCAATTGTCTCACTGCTATGCTGGATGAGCTCACCCTAAAAGCACCATCAATCTCCTCTCAGTTTCACTTAGGCAAATCACTCTAATGTCCCTACCGAGAGAGGGAGAGAAAGTTGGTGTGGAATAAATAATCAGGGATTACTGATGATCCCAACAGTACAGCCGCCACATCATATCAGTAATGTGTCACTCTGCTTGTAGTCTGGAATGATAATGATATCAAGTAAGTGGCAGGATCGGTCTGTACCGCTTTCTGGCTGTTTCTTGGTAATATTTTTGTTGACTGCGCTGCTGGAAAAAGCTGATGGCAGACAAGTATTTTTAGAAAAATCTGTATAAGGATATCATGTAACTGCAATTATTGGATCTCAACATTTTTAATTCAATGACAATAGACATCATCACAAAAAAGCTTTACAGAAATCAGGATGGAGACTTAGATCTGTAATGAGCAAGGCAGACATAGGACTGGGGCTATTCAATACGTCGTTCATCTAATGATATTTACAAATCATTCCTCTGGCAGAATATCCATCCATCCATCCATCCATCCATCAATCTATTCATCCTTTTATTTTCTATACTGTTTATCCTACATAGCATCTAGGGATACTCATTACAGTGCACAATTGCACACTTGCCCGTTCACACACTACAGACAATTTAGAGTCTGTAAAGTAGAGTAGAGTCCCAACCCCTGGAAGTGTGAGACAAACCACTAAATCACCATGCAGTCGTCAATAATAAGACAAGTGATGAAAGTGTTACAAGATTTATCTTCCAACAGTTGACAGGAAACAAGTGCCAGACAATGTGAAAGCCACAACTAATCCAATGGCTGCTCTCACAAAGTAATCCAAGTGACCACAAGCACAAGGGTTGAAAACAAGACCTGACATAAAACTAGTGTTACATAATTAGAGAGTTGCAGTTAATCATTCAGTCACTGCAAAAAGGATTAACACATAAATGCAAGTTCCAAACTATCACCGTAGTTTAATATACAGTAACCTGTAAATCAAGTTTGTCCCTCAACTCAAAGCCTGACATTCCACGACATCATAAACACGAGTGCTTTTTAAAACCACATTCCTCAGAACACGTCTGGCCAGTCTGCAATTCCTGTTGTGTTTCCTTTGTGATTTTCCACACTTCGACAACACCTACTACTGTATACGCCTAAAAAAATCACCAAACAGACTAGCATAACACGGAGCTGTAATTTGTGTTAATGGCCCACATACACTGCATGCACTCACTGTAGGAGAATGTAGTACTGATGACTCTTGTAACGCCCTGTCGTTCATTATCATCAAGGATGAGGTGTGGGTGGCGATGGTGTGGGATGTAGTGATTGACAAATTCCATTAGTCAAATGATTCTCTCTTTTGCCACAAGTATGAACAGATGATAGCTGTACTGTGTTGCCTGTGTGTGATGCAAAAATTATACAATCAGATATATCTATCTATTAAATGAAAGCTATATACCTTTGTTACCCTTGTGTTGTGCACAAACACAGTTATCATCTTAACTCAGAAAAAAAGAATCAACACACTAAAGCACAAAGAAGTAAGAGGGACTCAGCAACATGCTAAATAGGAACTTGTGCTAGTGTAGCAAAAAAATGTTAAAAAATGTCCAATGCAGCAAAAACAGTGCAGTGTTATCTCATGGAGGAGATAAAAGTAGGCTCAGCCAATGACAGTGTTCCATTCAGCTGCTGCTTTTCTGGAGAAAAGGCCTTTCTAAAATTTTTATTTAGAATAGAAGAATAGAAGCTAAAGCTCTTGTCAAACTGTACATTACAGCACAGTGATGTACATGTAGATTACTGTACATTACAGCACAGTGATGTACATGTAGATTACTGTACATTACAGCACAGTGATGTACATGTAGATTACTGTACATTACAGCACAGTGATGTACATGTAGATTACTGTACATTACAGCACAGTGATGTACATGTAGATTACTGTACATTACAGCACAGTGATGTACATGTAGATTACTGTACATTACAGCACAGTGAAATACTTTCTTCGCATCTGAGAGTTGGTCTTGCTCAAAGGCCCACCAGTGGCAGCTTGGCAGTGCTGGGGCCTGAACCCCAATCCATAACAACAAAGAGCCTTAAATGCTTGAGCCACTACTGCCCTCTGAGCCACCACTGCCCACTGAGCTACCACTGCGCCACCACTTGAGCCACTACTGCCCTCTGAGCCACCATTGCGCCACCACTGAGCCACCACTGCCCTCTGAGCCACCAATTGAGCCAACATTGCCCACTGAGCCACCACTGAGCCACCACTGAGCCACCACTGCCCTCTGAGCCACCACTTGAGCCACCACTGCCCACTGAGCCACAACTGAGCCACCACTGCGCCACCACTGAGCCACCACTGAGCCACCACTGCCCTCTGAGCCACCACTTGAGCCACCACTGCCCACTGAGCCACAACTGAGCCACCACTGCGCCACCACTGCCCTCTGAGCCACCACTTGAGCCACCACTGCCCACTGAGCCACCACTGCCCTCTGAGCTACCACTGCCCTCTGAGCTACCACTGCCCTCTGAGCCACCACTGAGCCACCACTGCCCTCTCAGCCACCACTTGAGCCACCACTGCCCACTGAGCCACCACTGAGCCACCACTTGAGCCACCACTGCCCACTGAGCCACCACTGCCCTCTGAGCCACCACTTGAGCCACCACTGCCCTCTGAGCCACCACTTGAGCCACCACTGCCCACTGAGCCACAACTGAGCCACCACTGCCCACTGAGCCACCACTGCCCTCTGAGCCACCACTTGAGCCACCACTGCCCTCTGAGCCACCACTTGAGCCACCACTGCCCACTGAGCCACCACTGAGCCACCACTGCCCTCTGAGCCACCACTTGAGCCACCACTGCCCACTGAGCCACCACTGCCCACTGAGCCACCACTGAGCCACCACTGCCCACTGAGCCACCACTGAGCCACCACTGAGCCACCACTTTCCAGGCCAGCCAACAGAGTTGTTTAATAAAACATGGTAATATTAAACAGAAATCGATTAGCAGACAGAGAGACAGTGAGAGAGAAAGGCAGGTCGAACCCAAGCTGCTTCTTACACACAAACAAATAAAAAAAAAATGGACAAATCATTTTTGTGATATTAAGGGTATATATATATATATATATATATATATATATATATATATATATATATATATATATATATATATATATGTGTCTGTGTGTTAGATACAACTCAGTCCAGCTAAGTGATGAGGGGGTGTTTAATTGCCATGCTTAATCACTTCATCCACAGAGCTGTTTGAAAATGTTCTTTTCTGAGTCAGCATGAACAGGAGGGCCCTGGGTGCTAGAATAAACAAGGATGTTAATGAAAAGGCCTCTGTCCTTCAGTGCATGCATAATGAGGTTTCTACATAATAACATAAATGTGTCTGAATTCCTTCTCTTCTGTCACACTTCTCTTCTTTTGTCATATACAGACAGGCGACAAACTGAAAGAAAAAAGCGTCTTCATAAAGAGTGACCACAAGGCACCAGAACAGCTTTAGTGTAGCCTGGCACAAATTCTACCGAGTATAGATCTGATCACTGTGAAGACAGTAAGATGCGAGATGCAAAGAGTCAAAACTGACCCACCCACAACTGAGACCAAAGCAAAGCACCACACCTTCCTGGGTTTCACCCTTCCTTTCTTTTATTCTGACAATCCAGCTAGTTGTGTTGAGTTCATCACTGTGTGTGTGTGAGAGGGAGTGTGTGTGTGTAAGAGAGAGTGTGTGAGAGAGAGTGCTGAGAGCCGAACATAATGCTTTAGCAGCGATAACCTTTCATTCAGAACAGTTAGTAAGACCCACACATTGTCCTTCAACCTCTCTCACATACTGTACATACACACACACACACCATAGATCTTCAGCTTTTAATACACAGTCTAATAAGGCACTGGAAATAACAAAGCCTCCCTTGCTCATGGTCCATCAAACACAATGTGAGGGGACTGAGACGACTGAACCAGGCTCGTTTATGTTTGCTTCTAAACACTGCATCGTGTTTTCTTAAAAGTCCCTCACTGATAGTAAACAGCCACACATTCACTAAAGAGATAATCACTACAGTAACTGAGCCACTGAGGCATTACAGCACTGTACATACAGCAGAAATTGTCACAAGGGGCATCACTGTGAAATCATGTTTTTTGGTTAAAGCCCATAAAGTTTATTGGGCAAAATATTTATAGACTCATTATCATAGAAGATGGACACGGTATACTCTGGGTGCTTTTGTATATTCATAAAATGTTTTACAGCTCCAAGTGAAAAGCTTTCGCCCTATCATCGAGTAATCACGAGTTCATATCCTGGCAAAGCCACAGCGATTCATGGCTAGAAGCCTAAGAGAGCATAATCCACCCAACATTAGTGTTTCACCTGCCAATCAGAGCAAAAATAGCTAATCGTGGGCATTTGTAAGCTCCTGTATGCTGAAGAGGCCAGTCAATGCTTTCATTTGAGTGCATTCAGCTGCCCTATGACACAGCATGATGCACTGGCTTAGCCTCATGTGTTTCAGAGGAAGCTGCAATGTGTTCGGAGAGAACAAGCTAGTTGGTGGGAACTGGTGATGAATAAATTGGGCAGAAAAATGGGATTTTAAGATTGTTTTACGGAAACATTAAGGTAAGGAGGAATGCTGGGAATTTGCAACGTGATTCCAGGATTGTTATACCACAGATTAAAGTTAAAGTGATCAGAAACACAGACTGATTTCAGCAGTAATGGAAAACTGGGGTGAGAGAGAGAAGGAGAGAGGGAGAGAGGGATAGAGAGAGCGAGAGAGAGAGAGAGAGAGAGAGAGAGAGAAGGAGAGAGATGTGCACCGTGTGTTTTTGTTGCCCTCTGAACAGCTACCGGCATTCCTCTGATCTGGCCCAGATCCAGACTTATGGCTGAGACGGGTCTGACTGGCACAAACTACCTCAGATCCTACCCCTATCCCCCTTAAAATCCAAAGCAACACCATCGTTTGCACTTACAACAGCATGATGAAACCCAGTGATGAGTATTAATGTTATACTGATTTAGGAAATGAATAACTTACCATCTCACTCCCTCTCCGACCCTTAACGTTAACCCTTGCGTGTGACTAGTTTAAACTTTGTCCATCAGTCTTCACTATCCAACAGATACACAACCAAGGACACTTTTTAATCCCTGTTTTCTTTCAATTGGGATATTTGTTCTCCCAGTAGCTCTGCCATCACACAGCAGCTACCATACACATTTGCATGTGCTTCCTCCATGACACATGAAATGCTGCTCATGCTCTCCCATAGAACACCACGGAGGTGCTATCTTCATCCCTGAGCTCACAGATAACCAACACAACTTTGTGACACCGTCACTAACATAATCACATCCCTCTTGAAATTCCAGACATGGATGCCTATGGCATAAGTTTACCTAAAAGTGTCTTTCACAGAAATGACCCTGATTGTGTTATCCACACAACAGTCACAAAACCCAAATGAGTCTAGCAAAACTTTGCCCTTCATTCCCTAAGTTACAGCTCCTTACCTCTCTTCTGGATAATGATCCTCAGAAGAGGATTGGCAGAAGACAGTGCTTTGTGGAAGTTGTCGTCATTGTTGATGGGAAGCAGGTCTCCGTGGACATCAGCGTAGCCCAGTAGCACGTCTACACCTGGAATATGGTGCACCTTCTGCAGCAGCCGGTAGAATTCCTGGAAGCTGACGTTGCCGTTCCTCTGTAGTGCAAATCGCCGGTATTCTGCTTCAAACTACAGCGAGAAACATAAATGTTGTCAATCTTTCAGATGTCAGATCAGGAGCAAGAGAAGACCAGCCAAGAGTCAGGCTGTAGAGGCATATGGCATTTATTAAGTGGACACAAAAAGTGAAGTAAACAAAAGAAAGTGATATGCAATAACAGGGTGATCATCAATGGTTTCTTCATCTTCAGAGTATTTTGTTATCTTGTTCGGTTTTGGTCTCTAAAAACATACACAATAAGATAGACCAAACAAGATAGGAGGATGTCTCCTTGGTGCTTCTTCACACAACAAGGTCATAATACATGTTCTCAGAAAAACATGTTTACACACATAGAGCTGATCATATTCTTTTGACTAAAACTAAACTAAACAATAAAAAAAATCCACACAAACAATCATCAGACATGAGAACAGGACATCAGGATCGAACAGAACTAACCTAATCTCTATCTCCTGTGTGATTGTAGGGAATAATTCTTTTAAAATGTCTCTCTGTTCTGAAAAATCATCAGACAGCCCAGTTCCCAAAAGCTCACTAATGCTTTTAGAGCCACCTGTAAAATTGTTTATGAGAAATACTTTTATAGCGCACAACAATTCTTCAGTCCAAAGAAATTGTAAAGCTCTAAATCTGTCCTTCTGGAATTAGACCTACTTTAACAACCGGAGGATTATATAATATATAATCCGTGCGTTATATAATATAATCTGTTCTTTCTTAGTGAAGGAAGGTAAAAAAAACTCTGGAATATTAATTTAATGCAAAACAATTACACGCATTAAAACAAACTGACTGAAAGAATGTTTCTGAAATGTCATCTGTTCAGAAGATGATTCAGTTTTGACTCATAAATCAGTGAATCTGAATCGTTATATACTTTAAGACAGGCTGAGATTACTTCGATTTTGATATTGATGGCACAAATACACACACGCATGCACAAGCATGCACACAAGCACACACACACGAAGCATCTCTCCTCAGTATCAATTTGAAGGCCACCTGCACCCTCCTATCTCACTGATGTGCACTTCACTGAAGTGAAAGCTGAAAACCAAAGATCAAGACAAAGATGGACATCAACACACACACACACACACACTGAGGGAATCCATATGAGGAGTACCTCAATGCTAGTTTTGATGGGGAGTAAAACAACAGAACTTACACACACACACACACACTGAGGGAATCCATATGAGGAGTACCTCAATGCTAGTTTTGATGGGGAGTAAAACAACAGAACTTACACACACACACACACACACACACACACACACACACACACACACACACACACACACACACACACACACACACACACACACACACACACAAAAAGGTATGTAGATGTTTTAAGCATTGTGGGGAAAAAAACAAGAGAGGCAGCATGATGGCAATGAAAGTTATTAACACGGATTCAAGTATCTAAAAATAGCTTCTGTATAAAGTCCATTTACACAGTGCAGCTATGGGAAATGGGGGACAAGGAGTTCTACAGAAACCAAGCTGTTCCCTATTTACTCACTGATTTATTTCAGGACTGTATGGCTAAAAAACACACACACATTTATTCCTGATCATTCATTCAGATGAATTAATTTAACAGTCAACTCGGTCATATGAAGCTTCTTTATATGTTATATTTCTTATATATCTTTATATAGTCTGTATAAATTTAAACATTTTTCCAAACATCGCTTTATTTCAAAGTAAGAAATAAGGATATTAAGTAGAAATAAGTATTACTACTACTACTAAATATCTTTTTAATAAATAGAAATTGTCCTTTTTATTCAAATATAGCAATATTCTTGACATACCGTTGGTTGTTCGTAAATATTTTTCAATTCAATTAGTCTGGAATTTTGAAAAGAAATCTGTAAAGATATACAACAAAGATGACGCACTGAGAATGGCTAATAGTCTACAGTATTCACAAATGGTCTTGATTCATGTGAGCTGATTTCTGTCCTATAATGTTTTGAAATACATCATTTGACAAATAAAGTTAAAAAGATAAAAAAGGGGATTATTTCACTGAAAAACATTTTTGCCTCTACACAAAGCAAACGTGCACACACATTACCCTGATAAAATCCTGATAGTTAGATATATAGCAATCAAGAACAACCAGGGGGATTATACCTGCCGGAAACATGCAGAGTATGTGGGAGAATATGCAAAACTCATGACAACTGCTTTCTCTAATGCTCACGCTAATGCTGTTTCCTCAGAGCCACACACTGGCTGTGTTGCTAATACTAAAATGCTAATCAACTGTGAACCACATGACTAAATCCATGCCAGGATCAGTCTCAAGCTGCACTCCATTAAAAAGTCTCTTAGAAGAAGCACTGTGCCATGGCATCTATTCAGATTCCTGAAACACTTTTTTAAAAAAAATCTTTCTGTGATGAGATCCTAAATAAAGACCCTGCCATGACTCATGAGAGGAAGGAGGGAGAGCTGTCAGTGTGATATAGCGCCCAAGCTGACACAAATTGGTTTAACATTTAGCATTGCGTTTGACTCACTAAAGATCTACACATGAAAGTTTGAGTTCCTTAAAAATTCTTCCCTCATGAGTGAGTGATGGAGGGGGAGAGAGGAAGAAGGTGAGAGAATGGTTAATGATACTATTCCATTTCTTTGCACTTGTGCATCAGTCGTGAGACAGAATACAGTACAAACATATAACTCGAGGGCTCTTAACCACTGACCAACCACGGCTCCTCAACCAAGAGAACGTCCACTGCTAAGTCCTGCTGAAAGCACAACCATTAGCTGAGGCAACACCACAACTCCAGGCCTCCGTCCCAGCTTTCAGCCTGTTTACTCCCTTCAGCTGTCTCCACATCCGACTTCCATTCCTTGCCTAAGTAAAGTGGTCTCGGTCAGAATGAAGCCTCTAATTTCATAAGATGCTCAGAAGAAAATCACATTTTTTTTCTATTGCTATTCTTAGTTTTTACGTGTTACCACAGCACTTGTCTAACATTCTTTCAGTATTTAGCGTAATACAAGTATACAAGTACTGCAGGCCTGCTTTCCTGAAATACACACACACCGAAAAAAACGATGGCAAAGTGTGTGTGTGGTTTTTGGGCCAAACGCACACACACACTGAAAAAAACATGACGGCAAAGTGTGTGTGTGTGTGTGTGTGTGTATGCTTTGGGGCAAACGCGCATACACACACTGAAAAAAACATGATGGCAAAGTGTGTGTTTGTGTGTGTTTTGTGGCAAACACACACACACTGAAAAAAACATGATGGCAAAGTGTGTGTGTGTGTGTGTGTGTGTGTGTTTTGGGGCAAACGCACGCACACACACACACTGAAAAAAACATGATGGCAAAGTGTTGGGACAAACGGAAGCAACATGTGTGTGTTTGTGTGTGAGACAACAAGTGAATCATAATTTTCCAAAGTATTATTATATTAAATACATCTGATCATCTTGTTTTTTCTTTTTTAAATGTATGTATCAATAACTAAGTAGGACTTCATCTAAAAACAATCGTTGGACTGTAAAAATCAACGTTGCGATTTGGTAAAAGCGTTTGAGGATTTTTAATCCTGAATTAATTACAAACAAACAATCACCTATGAGAACACAGAGCTACAGACCTTGATGATTAATAATAATAATAATAATAATAATAATAATAATAAAATATTACAAGTTATACAAATCCCAGTCATCTCAGCAGAGGCATGCATAAGACAGGTGGGTAGCTATTTTTCCTGCCTGGATGGTGTGTGTTATTGAAGGTACATCATGTGGTCTGGTCTACAGGAGACTCTTCTACTGCATCATCACTGTGCTGCATCTGAGCAAACCAGTGTATCCACACTGGGGCGTTTACACGCACAGTAATTCTTATATTCTGCTAGAGAGACGGTTATGAGTAGGTCTGGTAGATATGACGTGCTAGAAAGCAGTCAGTTCGTTTCTTTATCCCTGCAGTAGATCCAGCACAGACTGGTGCGTCTCTCGCATCACGTGTCAACAACACACACCGTCGCATTCAGCACCATCAGCGTTCCTTGTCCTGGACTCTGGTTACTACACCACACTGATACTGTCACCAAACGCACCACTGGATCATTTCACTTACTTTGCTTTTCACCTCCACCACAGTGTCGGTGTTTTTCTGCGGCGTCCTCTGGTTCCTCGACATGTTTATTCCCCGTGTGGATCCTCAGCTTTAAAGTCGACGCACCTGTGACTGACTCAGCTGCCTGTAAGACGCATTAGGAGCCTGAACACGACGCAGATCCGCCACTCTGCAATACTGCCGGAGATACACGGGCTCGCTCGTTACAGCGTCCACAAAGGGCGGGGTTACGTGCCTTCAATAACAATGACGTCAAGCGGCCACGCTGTATACGCAGGCGAAAGGGAAAAACTGGCTCCTACTGAAATATCGGCCGGTTTGCCGTTTCCATAGAGACCTGGAGGCGGGGCCAAGTCAGTTCTTGCTTCACACCGCCGTCACTTTAAATATGTCACTAACTATTTATAAAGAACAATCGCCAGAAAACACTGGGGAAAGTGATGAACTTTCTTACTGAAAGATCTTTATTACTGTGCCAAGGCTGCTGCCTAAACCTATTCCCATTCTCATAGACTATAAAAGGAAACGTATTTACAGCCAGCTTCAAGCCAGGACCAATGTAATCTGTTTTAATTACAGTACAGAGTGTGGATATACAGTACAGTCAAACTTCACTTTATTATAGGAAACACCTGTTCACCTGCACGTTCATGTAGTCATCTATCAGCCAATCAGAACAAACAAAAGAAACAAACAAACAAACAAACAAACAAACAATGTGCTATGTTCATGCAGTGATCAAATCAGCCAATCACGTGGTGGCAGAACAAACAAACAAACAATGTGCATTGTTCATGCAGTCATCTAATCAGCCAATCACGTGGTGGCAGAACAAACAAAACAAACAAAACAAACAAACAAACAAACAATGTGCATTGTTCAATGTTCATGCAGTCATCTAATCAGCCAATCACGTTGTGGCAGAACAAACCAACCAAACAAACAATGTGCAATGTTCAATGTTCATGCAGTCATCTAATCAGCCAATCACGTTGTGGCAGAACAAACCAAACAAACAAACAATGTGCAATGTTCAATGTTCATGCAGTCATCTAATCAGCCAATCACGTGGTGGCAGAACAAAACAAACAAACAAACATTGTGCAATGTATAATGTTCCTGCAGTCATCTAATCAGCCAATCACGTGGTGGCAGAACAAACAAAACAAACAAACAAACAAACAAACAAACAATGTGCAATGTTCAATGTTCATGCAGTCATCTAATCAGCCAATCACGTGGTGGCAGAACAAAACAAACAAGCGAATAAACAAACAAGAAAACAAACAAACAAACAAACATACAATGTTCAACATTCATGCGGAGAACTAATCAGCCAATCACGTGGTGGCAGAACAAATAAAACAAACAAACAAACAATGTTCAACGTTCATGCAGTTATCTAATCAGCCAATCATGTGATGGCAGAACAAACAAAACAAACAAACAAACAATGTTCAACGTTCATGCAGTGATCGAATCAGCCAATCACGTGGTGGCAGAACAAACAAAACAAACAAACAAACAAACAATGTTCAATGTTCATTCAGTGAGCTAATCAGCCAATCACGTGGTGGCAGAACAAACAAAACAAACAAACAAACTAACTAACTAACTAACTAACTAACTAACAATGTTCAATGTTCATGCAGTGATCTAATAAAGCAATATATATTGCTTTATGCTTTTTGTAATATTGTGCAGCACTTTGGGCAATTGAAATTGCAGTAAAATGTGTTATATAAATGAAAAAGTTGAAGTTGAAAGTTGAATCTAATCAGCCAGTCACATCGTGACAGAACAAACAAAACAAACAAACAAACAAACAAACAAACAATGTGCAATGTTCAATGTTCATGCAGTCATCTAATCAGCCAATCACGTGGTGGCAGAACAAAACAAACAAGCGAACAAACAAACAAGAAAACAAACAAACAAACAAACATACAATGTTCAACATTCATGCGGAGAACTAATCAGCCAATCACGTGGTGGCAGAACAAATAAAACAAACAAACAAACAATGTTCAACGTTCATGCAGTGATCAAATCAGCCAATCACGTGTTGGCAGAACAAATAAAACAAACAAACAAACAATGTTCAACGTTCATGCAGTGATCAAATCAGCCAATCACGTGTTGGCAGAACAAACAAAACAAACAAACAAACAAACAATGTTCAATGTTCATTCAGTGAGCTAATCAGCCAATCACGTGGTGGCAGAACAAACAAAACAAACTAACTAACTAACTAACTAACTAACTAAGTAACTAACTAATTAAATAACAATGTTCAATGTTCATGCAGTGATCTAATAAAGCAATATATATTGCTTTATGCTTTTTGTAATATTGTGCAGCACTTTGGGCAATTGAAATTGCAGTAAAATGTGTTATATAAATGAAAAAGTTGAAGTTGAAAGTTGAATCTAATCAGCCAGTCACATCGTGACAGAACAAACAAAACAAACAAACAAACAAGCAAAACATCTTATACAGGTCAGCTAGCATTAAAAATCATAATGGCATTGATGTTGGGGTCAGATGGGCTAATTTGAGGATTTCAAAAATCTCACACACAACAGTCTCTAAAGTTTACACAGGATGGTGCAAAAACAATAAATAAAAAAATTCCTGTAACTTGAGGTTCTGCAGGCTGAAGCACCTTGATGATAGGAGAGATAATGTCCAGACAGGTCTGAGTTGAAAAGAAGTCTATAGTAACTCAAATAAGATGTTATACAGCTGTAGTGAGCAAAATAGCGACTCAGATCACACAACACAACAGATTAATCCTTGATGTGAACAAGCTACAGACAGCATTTGATGCAGTACAGTGCATGCTCTCTGTCGCAGATCACTGCAACTCCTGTCATCAAGGAACAAGCATCTGGGTCTATCATGGACACAGACTCACTGAAACTGGAAAGCCAGAACTGGAACAGCCAGGTATTTTTTCTTTAATCTTTAACTGTCCAGTTTATGTGAGTCTGTGCCTTAGAGTGGCTCTTTCTGTCCTTTCTCAACAGTCTTGCACCTGATTCTAGTTTAGAGCTGCGCAACACTCAACTCCTTTAAAATCTGTGTTTGGATTGTAAGATTGCAAGAAAGTCACTCTTAATCAAGTGTTATTAACATAATGGTGAAAATGTGATGAATATCCATAAACAACCAGTGAACATCTCTACTTGTTGCCTATAAAGGACCAGGAATAATTCAAGGCATCCAAAATAAACACGCACATGAACAGACAATTCTCTGAGGTAGCAGAACATGTGAACATTTACTGCTATTTTATCTTTGTTAACTCATTTCATTGTGCTATGTCTGCTCTGTAGGAAGTCCATAGAATAGCTGAGGAGGATAACTAGGAAGATATTCAAATGCATGTTATGATTCATGAACAGTCACCTTGACATGTTTTGTCCCTGCTATGACATCATGATTGGCTCTGTCTCATGTCTTTCAGTGTTTCATCCCTTTGTCACTATCACGCAATGCATGATTATTTGTCAGAAAGCTGCCTGCTTCCTGGTCATGCATGAAAGCTGATTACTTTAACCATCATCACTTTTCTTCAAGTATTCATCCTGTCATACCGGATATTTTTCAGCAAACCCTACTGATTAATGTTAATTAAATGATTATATGGTAATGTATTAGGCATCTTGATTAAATATTAATCTCAGCGTGTCCTAGCCACAGCACAGAAGCTGTTGACATTACTGTGAGCTTTAAATAAAGAACATGATTCTTAAATGACATGAACAATAGCAATATTAGGCTCCATGCACCATAATATTCAAACTTTAGTCAGTATATGATCATTTATGTCTTAGATGTCATCCAGGGTGTTTTAGAACCTGATTATACTTGCTAACATTAGAAATGCTAGAATTTGAACAATCAGGGTCATGTTAATTTCTTGTAAAAGTATATTCTAAAAGTCAATTTTGGGTAGAAAAATGTATAAATATATTTACATTTATACCCGCACATGTACACACATACCTTAGAGCCTTTTTTCAGTACTTCTGATCTTTCAGAGTTTAAATATTTCCTTACAGATGGTTAGAATTGACAGATAAAAGGCTTTGTCATGCTAAATCAGTGTTTGCCTGAAAGTAAGACTCACATACATTTTCCAGCTGCAGAGGTGAAGGATGTCTAAGAATGTGAGCTATTTGAAAAAGGCCTGTTTGGCAGTGCAATAGATAAGATATGCAGCACTCCTACTCCAGCCCCTCCCTACTCAACCATATGTTCACAGAGAAGAAAGTGATTATGAAACTTAGCTTGGACAGAAACTACTAAATCACTTCACGCAGAAAAGCTTGTAGAAACCTCATCAAAACGTTTCCATGAAATCATCCTGTAGAGTACAGGTAAATCACTCTATAATCACATGACAGCTGACTCATTGCTCATGTTTGAAAACCTTTCGTTTGCCCCGTAAATGTATCTCAAGTTCTTGAACATGATGTAGGTCTCTAAATGCTTTGTGTTGCCATTTAAGTGTTGTTTTTTTTTTGGTTACAAATAGTTTCCTGGTCACATTACTGTATTTGCATGCTGCCAAGTCCAAGTATGCACCAGACACAAAGCAGCTAATGTTGTGAAGAGTTTCTCATTAACCATATTTCTGGAATTTCTGTTGTTTTCTTCGTCATTGTGCACTTGTCTATTTACTTTTGATACGATAATTCTACATAATTCTGTAAAGCAGCTGTAGACATTGCTCAGCCAGGTCAGAAGTACTAATACAGAGGGGGGTTAAATCTTGCGATACGCAGTATAATCATTACACACTATTTTACACAACCTCTGTCACCTGGAATAAAACTAGATATAATAAGCTATTTTTTTTTTTTTTTTTTTGAAAACTGAATAGTGTTTGTTACAACATGATACCACATAACTATGAGTTGCTTTTAAGGTCAACTCCTCTTACCTAAGTTTCTATGAGAGAGTGAGTCACCACAACATAAATATGTACCGGCTTTGTTCTGATACAGTTTCATGGTATAGGGTAATACAGAACAGACACATTCTTTTCGGCATATGATTTTTATTTAAATTGAAAGGTTTACTCTGTTATTTTATGTCTTGGTGAAGACTCTCAAGTTTAGAAACCTTTAAAGACCTTCCAGTTATAAAGGCTCTATCTAACTCATTTGAACAAAAAATACATCTTACACAGACCTCACAAAAATGTTTTGACATGTTTTAAAGAAATTATAAAAGCTTTAAGGTTAAAAAAAAAACATTGTCTGCTTTCACATTATTGACTGTCAATGCTTTGGTCTATATATTTTTTAAAAGCTCATTTACAGGGACTAAGGCTAATAATTATTTGAACGTTTACTGAAGGAGTCACAATTGTCATTGTGTTTTAAAGGTCAGTAAGTTAAACATGCCTTTTTGTCTTATTAACAGCGAGAGAGAAAAAAGAGAGAGAGAGAGCGAGAGAGACAGAGAGATACCTTTGAGAAAATGACAGCGTTATTAGAAATGAGAATTTGACAGGAATGTTTCATGACGTTTAAAGTAACTATAAAATGAGTCATGAAATATCTTCTTTAATTATTATATAAGTTGCAATTGTCAGGAAATTACTGTGGTATTTTTTAACTTTTATTGGAGTTTTATTTTAGTGCTTTTATTGGAGTGGCTGCATCACACTACCCTGGACTTGATTTTTTCCTATAACAGCTTTTTTCCCTATTTGAGCTTTTACGCTCAAAAGAGACAGTCTTGGATAAAAACTGGATTTTAAAAAAAAAAAAAATTCAGGAATAAATTCTAAATTCTAAAAATAGTGTATCACATAGACATAGCTCATATAAAATAAAGAATGGGTTAAAATAGTGATCTGTGTTCTCGCTTCTAATAGTGACGAGACTTTCTACTGACAAAGCGGTCGACTGATAAGCAAGCTGAACCATCCCAAACAACCAGACAGCTTTACATAATCAAATGTTGCAGTAACCAGTTGTCCTTTCAAATACAGGCTTTATTAACACACAACACACACAATAATCTTAAACGTATTTTTCACAATTGTTGTAACCTTGTTGTAAAAGCTGCTTAAGTAAAGCTGCCCCAAACATCTTGAATGCAGATGTTGGCAGAATTTCACTGAAGGATTTTTTGACCCAATCAATCTATACATGAGAGGAGTAAAAGGTTTACATTAAGCACACTCCCCAGGTCAGAGCTAGATTTAGGAAACGGTCTTTTGTAATAGTAAAATATTGCAATATTTCTGCTCCACTTTTGGAATAAGGAGAACCAGTGCTGAAAAAAAGGCGCTAAAATAAAAGAGCAAAGTAAAGCGTGGGTGGTTTAATAGGAGCCTGTGCAGGTTGTGAGGGATATGATGTGGAATGTTGTACAGGATTCCTCAGTGAGTGTGTGTGTGTGTGTGTGTGTGTGTGTGTGTGTGTGTGTGTGTGAGTAATGCTGTCAGAGCGGTCGGTGCGTCCTAGGGCGCCACATTCTCTCAGCGCTCCCACGTCTCCTCAGCATGTTACCAGACTCGACTCGCCGGCTCATCAGCCAGTCATCTGCCTTCCAAACATTCCTCAGGCTTAAAGCTTAAAGAAAACACCAGAAGAAAAAGAAGGAAGGTACAATTGGTCTTTACAAGGCTGACCCTTCCTTTTCACTTACAAAAGTGGTCAGATGAGTCACAAAAACTCCCAAAATCCCTAGAGAGCTATGGTCACAAAATCTGTATCATGTATAATCAATTTTAATTGAGTCCATGTAATGTGGTGTCTATAAACAGAAGTGTATAAAGTAAGTCCTACATCTGTGTATTTTTAGCACACTGACAGCACTGACATAATGGACTGACTGAAACAAGGTGTCATTTTCTACATTCCTTGTTTTGTTATCTGCTTGATTGAAGCAGACATTTGTTTTGTTACTCAAAAAAACACTTTCCTGTGGTAGTCATCTTTTTCTTTCCATTGTTTAAAATATCTTAAAATATGTGGTTAAAGTATTGGTCTACCAATCGGGAGGTTGTGTGTTTACATGCCAGGTCCACAGCTACCTTACATGCCAGGTCCACTCTTCACCCTCAATGGTATAAAATGAGATAAAAATGTAAGTCCCTCTGGATAAAGGCATCTGCTAAATGCTGTAAATGTAAAATCTCATTTACATCTATTTGTCCTTCATATTACATTCATGTTATTTCTTTTTGTTATGTCATTTCTTTAAGTTCTTCCTGTTTATCAAGCTTTATTTTTGAGCACATGATATATAGAACTTGTAGCTTTTATTTAAAACTATGAAAAGTTTTATTAATAAAGTATTTTAAGTACGTACTAATTCAAAGCATTTCAGTCATGAAGATGAAGATGAAATAATGAAGCTGCTCCGGTTCTCTGAAATTTAGGTGAAGCATGTCATTGTTGAAGAAAAGCCCAAATGTAATGGGGAGCAGAACTTGTCCACAAAACTTTGTGTATGAGAAGGAAATCTTATCATGAGTGAAATATGACATAGTAAATAAGTATACAAGTTGAATAAGTATTACAGGTTCTGAAAGTACTGTTTAAGTGTTCACTAAAAACTGCAATCTGCTTCAAATATTCTCTTACCTTCACATTACATACAGTGGTATATTTACATATTACACATGTAATTAAGATACCTGTGAATCGGTTTGAGGAAATAGATTCAAGGGTTTTACATGGCAGATTATTTTCCTGTGTAGCAGATTGTTTCAGATCTACATCACCATTTCTAATCAGATCAAAATTCGTAAACATACTGAGCAACACATTTTTAAATAATGTGCCTTCATGAATTAAACTGCTCACAATGAGAAGATGATCAGCTGGATGATAACATGTGAAACTTCAGGAACCTGAGTGACTGGACCAGTACATGATACATCCTGTCTCTGGTTTCCACAGTTACTTGTCTAAAATAGCTTCTCTTTGTTCACTCTCTCTCTCTCTCTCTCTCTCTCTCTCTCTCTCTCTCTCTCTCTCTCTCTCTCTCTCTCTCTCTGTCTCTCTCTGTCTCTCTCTCTCTCTCTCTCTCTCTCTCTCACACACACACACACACACACATCTACTAGTATTGTATATGTATCCTCATCATCTTTCATTCATTATCAGAAGTTGATGATTTTATTTTACCAGAATATTACTAATAATAATAATAATAATAATAATAATAATAATAATAATAATAATAATAATAATAATAATAAGAGACCTATTGTTTTTAGTTTTCTATTTTTTAAAGATTTACAATCTGAACAATGTTTTAATCACAGACATTGTAAGCTGGGGTTTGTCAATACAGTGATAAAGCCATATTTATATTGTTATTTGTTGGGTTGTTGTTTGACTGGAGTGTTTTTATCACACTACTTTCCACAGCATGAACAGACGACTACTGGCACCAGACTTTTCCAAGAGTATTAGCTGACTAGCCCACGTCTGCCATCTAGTGCACAACAAATTTCAACAATTCATCCAGCTTTTTAGTGCACCAAAAAAAAAAAAAAAAAAAAAAGAGAGAATCTCAGAGAGAATCGCACTTTACCTACATATATGTTTATGTGACTCCGTCCAGTGTGTATCCTGCCTTGATGCCTGATGACGCCTGAGATAGGCACAGGCTCCCCGTGACCCGAGGTACTTCGGATAAGCGGTAGAAAATGAATGAATGAATGAATGAATGAATGAATATGTTTATGTGTTCTCGCAGTAGAAAATGGCACAATTTATATTTCCCCCAGATTAAATATTTTTCTAGACAAAACCTGTGAAACAAAGATGGTATAAAAATTTTCAAAGGAACAGAAAAGTTTTTGTATGTCAAAAAAAAAATCACTTGAAATAGCATTAAACTTACTAAAGGAATCAAGTCAAATATCTGCATTTAAATCTGTATTTCTCTTTGTGTGTGTGTGTGTGTGTGTGTGTGTGTGTGTGTGTGTGTGTGTGTGTAGAGTAGTGTAGTGTAGTGTAGTGTATTCTCACCTTGCACCTACTGTCCTCTGAATCCACCCAGAGCAAGATAGAACAGTTCCTGAAGACAAATGATGATGCAGCCTATTATTTACTGTAATAGTTTCCTTTATTTTATGATATAAAATAAAAAATGTAAAAGCCTACAAATAGGTTTTCAGAACTGATGAAAAAACAAGACAGAATAACCTACTTATAAATACACACAAGTCTATCAAGCAGAACAGATATACATTTAAAGGCAACAGTGATCACATGAAATATTGTTTAGTTCTTTACTTTTTTCTTTACTTTGTTGTTTTAAAGCACACAGAAACGTCTTTAGTACGTTATAAAAATACATTACATTACAAACAGTAATGCTAATGTACAGTACCTGAGGAGCCTTATGAATATTGTCTGAGAATCTTGCTGAGAGGATCTCGACAATTGACAATTCAAGGTTGTGTACTGACATACAGCACAGAAAGCATAGCTCACAGTTTTGTTACAGCATCTGGTGAATTGCCATCCTTTCTACCTGCTCACCATTTTACTCTGTACATATAAGTGTACAATAACAATAGCCCTGATAACACATGATAACACCTGTGTGTGGAAGTGAGTTGGAGATTTTCCATCATTGCACTTATTAAAAGAAGAAAAAACTTCCAAAAGAAGAAAAGACTAGAAAATACAATTGTGGCTACCTTTATGTTACGTAATTTGCTGTGATTGACAGATGTTTAGCTACTGATACCTATGTCAATTTCAAAACTGATAAGGTGCCAGGCAAAACCTAGGGTAGTAGGGCATTGTTTATCTGAAAAAGTAAATGCTAACTTTAGTTAGTGATAAAAGTGAATGTAATTGCCTGTTCACCCTCAGGGCTTCCTGCTTGTGCCACAGAGAAGTTAGCAGAGACATCAGCAGTATATCTAATGAAGAGTGCTATAACCAGAGCCATAAACTTATCCTACACAAACAAATTGTTCCAAATCCCAAGGTTAATAGACTCAAAAGAGCAATTAATTCAGTCAGGCATTTAAAGATTTAAAGCACATTGCAAAACAACTTTTTCATGAGTGGAAACCTCCCAAGCCAATCTCATCCAGAATGGGGTCAGTTTGGCTACAGACCTTTCAACAAATCAGGGACTTGAAAAAGACCCTTTAATTTTTAGATTAAGCAAATGAAATCAAGTGTGCCTCCTAATTTGTATGGTATGAAGACCTGCAACCACAATATCCCTTTGTGTTTGGTTATTCAGACTACTCAACACTGCTCTAGAGAAATTGGATGCTTCCTATACTGTATGTTCACAGACTACTGCAAGCAAGGTGAACATCTCCCAGGATGGAGAGATGGCCATAAACTAACTGAAGGACCATCTGTATGTTTACAATGAACTACATAATCCACTGGCAGATTAATTTTCTAGTTTTTCAGATTAATAGCTCCATCGAGTTGAAATGTCTCAATGTGAACACCTCATTGCCTTGTACATGCACCTAATTCACCTCAGCTGTATGAAAACCTCACTAGATGGGAAAAATGCATTCCCTTCCCATCTATTTACCAAGCTGTAGGGTTTTAAACAAAAAGCACAAAACAATCCAACAATTTTATGTTATTTCACTACTTCCTAGCCCTTTCCACCCATACAGTTTTTCCTGTTAACATTCTGCTAATTTACATTATTTTATTCGTTAAGTGAGCCAGAGTTGAAAAGTTGATTTGTCAGATTTCCGGGACAAGACCTTGTAAAACTTTTTGTAATGATATTTTAGGATGTGTTTGCTTTTGGGTGGAAAGTTAAAACGCAACTCAAGCAAAAGCTAAAAAAAAATCTAAAACAACATCCAGAAAATGAATGAAATAGAAAGTTAATAAAGGAAAGGAAGGCAGGGTGAGATAACAAAACAAAACAAAACGAAAAAAAAAGGGGGGGGGGGGTGTCCCCTTTGGATGTCTCCTTTTCCTCTGGTACTTCAGTAAATCAGTAAAAACACAGGTTGAAATATTACAGGAAGCAAACTACACACTCTGCATTGTGAAATTTCCACTCACTCCAGGTACAGAATAATGTAATCATGGAAAATTCTTACTAAATAGAAGGTATGTTATTTATTCCACTTTACAGATGTGCAAGACTTGCATTTACTGTTGTTTTGCTTTGTATCAATTCGTCAGTGGATCACAGCAACATCACATACATCCAGATTTGTGCTAATGGACATTTTCAATCACTAAATATATTTTAGCAATCCTGTTAAATCGAATCCAGCCATACTGAGTTGGTCCCAGGGTATGCAATGCATTATTTTGATGTTCAGGACCATGAAAATATACTGCTGCATGGCTGCACTTGAGCGTGTACTAATTTGCATACCTGTGATCCCCTACATGATTATTTTTTCTATCTTTGTTTGGTTATGATAGATGTTGGACTGTTGTTTCATGATTATTTGTATGATGAAGGCTGGTGGGTTTTGCTCTCATTTAGCCTGTACTTTAGATAGCCAAGTCCATGTTTGTTCACTGAGTATGCTTGCTAATAAAAGAGCAGGTGCATTGTTTTCACACTGCTTCCTGGTCAAGCTTGTTCCATGCTGACCAAACAATACACACATTTTTATGGTATTTAGCTGGTCTCTCAGGTTCGGCAATCCATGATCATGTAAGGACCAGCAAATCTTTGCTCATTGTTACTGTTTTCCAAATTGCCTAAACATGAATAACAACCTTTAAAAATCAGGGAAGTTCAAATTGTAGGCTATTCAGGATCACAGCAGTTACACTTCAGTTTACTAATTAAATAATATATATACTTCCGCACATACCACTAGACTAAGGTTTGATGTAACAATAATCACCTTTTCTTTCATATTCAGTGTTTGAGGAGAAAAAAGTATCACTACAAATAAATTATTTTAGCGTAAATGAGCACAGGCTGCTCAGGAAATCAGTAAGAGTGAAAGGTTATTAATTACTGTAGTAAAGTATTTAATTATGTAGGTTTTAAACACTATAATCTAGCTGTTCATGTTGATATTCAATCAACATTAACAATCCAGACAGGGATTTGGCTGTGCTGCATACACTGAACTCCTGCTTGCACTCTGAACACAATGCAAACAACAAACATACTACTTAGCCATTATGTGATAATACAATACTCTCTCTCTCTCTCTCTCTCTCTCTCTCTCTCTCTCTCTCTCTCTCTCTCTCTCTCTCTCTCGCCACACATCCTGAGACACCACTGATCCTGACCCCTTCTGCTCTCCAGACCTGCCTAATCCATCCTGATTCTAGTTGTAAAGTAGTTTCATCACTTGAAGCTGAAATCATGGAGATGGCTTTGGACTTCAACTCCCACAATCAGTTTTGCACCATCAGTAAACAGTTGATGATTTCAAAAAGACAGAATTCTTGTTAAACCTGGAATAAATCTGACCGATTTGATCACATAGGACCAGGGCCGGCCCTGCGCATAGGCAGAATAGGCAAATGCTAAGGGCGCCGCCCACCATATAAATTATATATATATATGTATATAGGTATATATATATATATATATATATATATATATATATATATATATATATATATATATTATTATTATTATTACCTGAGAAGTATTTTATTTATATATTTATTATATATATTTTATTGCTGTAAGAAAGGCAAGGAAAGCAAGGTCTCCGTAATATAGTTTTTTTTATGTAGTTTGTGTGTTTCCAAAATATTTTCAAAATAAAGAAAAACAGGACAAAGCTGTGCAGTTTGTTTCTGTGTAAGTTTATGGACAAAATGATCGGAACACAATTGTCTGTGATTCCAGGGGCACCAGGTGAAATCTTGCCTAGGGCAGCAAATTGGCCAGGGCCGGCCCTGCATAGGACACAGTTATAGAAAGGAAATGACACACTCATCACACTCTGGTGTCACCCAGATGAGAATGGGTTCCATTTTGATTTTGGTTCCTCTCAAGGTTTCTTCCTCAGATCGTCTCCAGGGAAATTATTTTCTTGATCATTAATCAAAAAATTTATCAGGAATATCCTGAACTGATATATTTCTGTTTAGCCGTTTTGGGACATGTCCAAGGTTAAAAGAGCTATAGAGCTAAAATAGAACTGTATTGAATTCTGCTCTCTTTTCATTAACCACAGAATGATATGAGGTTTAGTGCATTCTCAGACTTAGAGTAAATGTTCATTAGGGTTCAGTGTTGTTGTTTCATTATGAAGTGGTTATTTAGCGGAACCTCCTGCCTCTGTTGTACACATAGAGGAGAGGAAAGAGAAGAGATGACACGCAACACACACACAAACACACACATACAGTATACACACACACACAAACACACACACACACACAAACACACACACAGACGCACACACACAAACACGCAAACACACACAAACACACGCACGCGCGCACACACACATTAACACATGCACACACACACACACACATACAGACACACACGCACGCACGCGCGCGCGCACACACACACTTGTTGCAGACATGACAGCACCATTCAGTTAGTTTCACGCTGACATTTCTGTCGCTTACTAATGTGAACTTTGGACCGATTTTCTAAACTTCAACAACGACTTTTTCGGAGAAAAGCCTTCATTAATAAGGTAGGACACAGATCTATATGTGTATAGATATATATTCATGTTTTATATGAAAGCGTGAGTTCTTGGAGTTTTAGGAGAAAACACCGACAACGTACTTACTTTGTGTCTGTTATCAAGAAGTTCAGGTTTAAGTCAGTTTAAAAATAAATAAATAAATAAACAAACACCTTTTAGCTTGACTGCAGGTGAGAACAGTTTGCAGTGTTCAGGTGGAACTGAGAGGATCCTGAACCAGCCTGAGATCCCGTTACATAGAGGAGGATACAGAAGAATGTCCAGTATCTTAACACACTCTCTCTCTCTTAATCCTGTCTACAACTCAGACAAAATTAAATAAATTAATCAACACCTGCTTTGTGTAATTAACACATACTGGTACAGTATCTTTATGTCTAGAAGAGTGAATAAGTGCTTGTAGTGTTGAATTAACACTGATCCAGAACTGGGTTTTCCTTACTGTGCTAATACTGGTATAAAATACTGGATTGGATTGAATGTTTGATCCAATCTGTTTTATTTTATATATTGCCATATTTTTGCTGTGAGGGTGTGATATACTAACTGGTATACTGGTATGACACAGACACAACTTAAAGCCTTCATGCCTCTAATAGTTTGCATAATTGCCAAAGAGAAGGAGGTAGAGTTGATTTGGTAACTGAATGGATGTCAGTGTCAGGAATCCACCGATACACAAGAGCTCTGTTATCATTCACTGTATTAAAAATAGAAGAAAAAAAGGGATTAGTGCAACTTTCAGCATATAGTGTTTCACACTTACAATGATGACAACTTGCTGGGTTGAAAAAAGTTATGTTATGTATAGTATAACCTGTATAATCCATGCAAACTTAATCCATGTAACTTATTTTTAATACAAACTTAACTTAATCCATGTAACTTATTTTTTAAGGAAAAATAAACAAAGCATAATAAATTCTTATAAAGAATCTACAGTTTAAAAAGTTTTGACTTGTCCTGGTAGGAGAACCTGAACATATTCATCCATTCTCTCAATTCATTTTAGGGTTGCTCCTGTATTGTCTGTGTGTTCATTGAAATAATGCCCTGTCTTACCCTCCATCAGCTACATTATTCTTAATTGTGTGCTTCCGTAGGTTTAGTAAGATCCACTGTACAGTACAACGCATATTGTTCATCTTAATTCTAACATATAGGGGTTGAATACAGACACATCAGAGGTTATTTCGTGTGATGCTTCAGGATGAACGTCTATGACCTCTGATAGCTCTCTGAGTATTTGAAAGAGTCAACATCATTTATAGCTCCTTCAAGAGAGTCTGAAATTGATGTGCTAGAGAATAAGTAGATTTGATAAAATCAGACTCTGAATTCTGCATTGGAAAATGCTGGATCATAAAACTCCACAGTGAGCGTTTCCAATTTGAACACATCTTCCTGGGTGATGATGTGTTTTGAAGGCAGAACTTGTGGAATTTTGTATGGTTTCCCAATTTGAAAGGCATATAACCACTTTGGGACCAGGTTGTCTGTTTTTTTTTTTTTCTAACTGCCTCACTAGCTAAAACAGATGGAAACCATGGCATGCATGATATATTTGGCTAATGCATGCTGAGGACCATAGGAAAAAAGCAATGTCTATCAGTAATGGGACTTCTGGTTTTGCAGGGTAGGTGATGCACATGTTTATGAGCTTTGGTAGCTTTTGGGGCCCAAATATTCCTTAAATAACAGTAACATTCCACAAGTCAGTAAACCAAGTCGTACCACACATCTCGTGCTGTTTTTCACAAAGGATGTGTTTAAAAGTGGTTAATCCCAGTTAAGTGCTTTCATTAATAGGTTAAGCCAGTTGTTCTGGTTATTTAATTGATTGCAAGCAGTATGAGTATGATTTATGATGTGCTCTGCTAATAACCTAATTAATATAACCTAATATTTCACTGAAACTAAAACTGCTGATTGATCATATTGTAAGAACCTAATTAATAGGATATACTTTAAATTGCAGAGGCTTTTGAGCCACATTATGCTTTTGTTGACATCACATTTGTTGAATTAAAGGCCCAGTCCAAAAGCTTTGTACTGCTGATGCTTGTATTTACAAGCAGATCTTTTTGTCGATCAAAATGAATCCATTTTGCTGCAGATTTCCAGTCAGGCTCAGTATATTCAAATGTTAACTGGTTATCAGTCATCTTGGCTTGTGTTTTTTTTCTACTGATTATGTAACTCTCAGCCAAACACAATCCAAATGTACTTCTTCAGCAAGTGGAATTTCTGTCCTATATTTTTATTAATATAATATGAATATAAATATTCATAAATATTAGTTTATGCTTATAATTATTAGAATGGAACCAATCTAAGCTGTTAAAACAGTTATTTTATACTCATTTAAATTGTGTAGTATGAATTTTATGGTCTTGAAGGATTGTTCTTTGGGTGAATTATTAATGGGTTATTAAGGTGCTTATAATAAACATAGGTGAAAAAGAGAAGTCTGTATTGTCACATGTACTAAAATGATTTTCTCAAGGATTCACCATAAGCAGCTTAGTGATTTTGGGGCTCACAACCTTCTAAGTAGTAGCTCAGAGCTTTAGCCACTGAGCCTCCATGGCTTGTGATATTAGTGAAAATGAACATGAACAAGTTTTTAAATTGTGCCAAAATGCTGAGGCTGAGAAGAAATATTACTTTGCTGACTAGTAGTAACTCTGAGCTTTATTAAACCTCTCTGCATTACTATTATCTGATACCTACATACATAAAGGGATGGTAAGATGATGAAGTCCATATTCAATATTCAGTGTTGAGAGAAGAGACTCCACATATTTTCCTTTTAAAATGATTTCATTCCAGTTCACTCCTTCTTGAGGAAATATAAGTGTCATGTGCGTGGCTTTGGTATGTGTATAGGTGTGGGTAGTACAAGTGCACCTCCTCCAACAGAAGCTAAAGAGATAAGAGATGACCAGGGGCTAAGAATGTGTAAAGTAAACACTACTGTGTGCACTCACATGCTGTTTTAATGGTACCTATTCATTCACATATTTACCTTCCCAGCAACTCAGTCTTTATAGTCCTAAACAATTTGAGACATAACACTGTATTCCCCAATAAGGAACTTGGTCCAGGGTGCGGAATTGGTTGAAAAATAATGTTAAGTAAACTGTGATTGTTTTCTATGAAATGTGTTGTTGGCTGTGTTTGAGGAAACTACAGTGTGGTAACTGATACGAGCTATAGATTATGTGGAAGAGAGCAGACGTGAGTCTGCTATGCTATTCAAACACACCAGCTTTATTGAAGTTATTTGGCAAATGGGACTTGCCTTCTTCTGTGATGTGTCATGGTCACCTTTCTTTGTCTTTGCATTCTCAAACACACACATAAACACACAAAAGCTATTTTTCCCTCTTCACCCAGGAAGTGCTCTTATTTATAGCAGGGTTAGCTGTAAGCATCCTTGGTGCGACTATGTAGAAACGTACTGTAAGCACACAGAAATTGGTCAGACAATGAAGCACAGAAATGACCTCTATTTGTCCTCTGTGTGGTTAACTAAAGCCAATGATTGACTCTTTCTGTGACAGTAAAAATGCTTAGACATCACAATATATACAGTATGCAGCTGATTTTAGTCAGCTCACTGACCCTGAAAAGTGTTGCTGATTTTTTTTTGCTGTTTATCAGTTTGCCGTTCTCACGCTGTCTTGTTTTTCCTGGCGTTTCTTTTTTTCCTGCTGTCACTATATCTGTGATTCACTCTTCTGCCAAACAACAACCCCCTGCCCCCACCCCCACCCTACACGCACATACAGTTATATCAGTTATATCAGGGGAATTTGGCACGTCTGTCCTCAATAGTGTCAGAGATGAGAGATCGGGCTGTCAGATCTGGAGAAGGCAAAGAGGAAAACGTTTTGTGGTCCAGATGTTCTGGGTGAAGAAGGTGGTGAATCAGATAATAAGACTCCTCTTCCTGCTTGATAAACTGCCAAATAGCCAAACTCAGTAGAATGGCGGTGGTGCTACTGAGAGGTGTGTTTTTCTGTATTAAAACTGGAGGAATAAAGTGCAATTTCTTTGTTTTGTATTACACCCCATAATGCAATGCAGTTGTACCACAAGCTCCATAAAAAATGTAACATAACATTTGCTTTGGCATCATGTGGGTATTCAGTACAATTTATTTGTATAGCACTTTTAACAATTTACATTGTCTTAAAGCAGCTTTACAGAAGTATAGAAACAGAAGTTTAAAATTAAGTAACTATATATCTCTAATATCTATCCCTGTCCCTAATGAGCAAGCCTGAGGCGATGGTGGTAAGGAAAAATTTCCTGAGGTGATATGAGGTAGAAACCTTGAGAGGAACCTGACTCAGAAAGAAAACCCATCCTCATTTTTGAGACACTGGACAGGAAATTATGTAAATGTAATTAATGTCTGTACTACAACAGTTTATAGTTGTACAACAAAGAGCTCCTCGGGAACTAATAAGTCAGCACAAACTCTACTAATTCCTTCCTGTCGAAGAATTGAAATGATCACAGATGAAAGTATAAGCCCTAACCATGCCCGTTTTATATCTTTCATGTAATAAGGAAGACCTAACTAGAAAATTTGATGATTAATTTCATAGAAAATGTAAGGTACAATGTATGAATTGATTACGGTTTGTAAAACTTGTCATTTGGTGAATCCACAATTTAAAAAAAATTAGTTTCATCATGTACATTTAATCATTACAGATCTAAAACACTTTCACAACTAAACAATAATATATAGTTATAAATGATTGTGTGTGTTCAGTTTGATCCTTCACTCAAGTGTTGCACAATAAATGCTTGGTAATAATTATGGTAAAATTGCCTCTGCAGGACACACTGTATGACCAGTTTGTGGACACCTGACCGTCTCACCCATATGTAGATATTCCTCAGTTCTGGAATGGGGCCCAAAATCATTCTAGCATGAACGTTTACAGCAACATGAACGTGAACATCCAGTAAAGACAAGGCTGTTGTGGAAGATCTCAAATGTTTCCTGCAAAGACACCTGACCTAAGCCCCACTGAACCCCACGGAACCCCACGGAACCCCTCTCCTCACCCAGCATCACTGCCTGACCTCACTAATGCTCTTGTACCTGAATGGGCATAGATTCCTACAGCAATGCTCCAAAAGTTAGTTCAAAGTCTTCTCAGAAAACTTCGGAATAGGGTGTTCATCAAGCACGTATTTTGCATGCTGGTCAGTTGTCCTCATACCTTTAGTCATATAGTGTATGGCAGAAAGGTACAATATGCAAATGAGTCCTGTTACAGGTGAGCATCCTGTATTTTCAACAATTTTCTTGATTATTCTGTTATTTTGCACAGTTAAAAAAAGGAAATGATATCAATAGGCTTTCTTTAATAATCTGCAATGTTTACATAGAAAAGTGCCTACGTTGCTGGTTTAGAGACATAGGACAAATTTATCACTTCATGTTCCTGCATCACCATGACTGCTTTTGCTTCATTCATTGTTGAATCCTGCTCTTTGCATGTTCATGTCTAATGGAAAGACATTGAGCCGAGCTGGAAGTATCTCGGGTAGCATTCGGACATATACACACAGCACAATGACAGGAAACGTGTGCTCTGACTTTCCCTTTTCTGATTTGAACCTAACTGTCTATGTGGACTTGACATTTCCTGAATAAAGGGCATTATGGGTGGAGAATTAAACCATAGATCCATTTGCTGTATTAACTCTGTAAATAATTACCCTTTACTAATACTTACTGCCTTCTTAGTTGAATATTATACACCTTTTCACTGTTTTTCTTTCAGAAGCCACGTCAGCATTTTGTCTGTTTTGTACACTTTTAACACAGAATTGCTCAGTTAATTAAGCTTGGAAAAATGCAGATGTGTCTGATAATTCATTCTGTCTCATTCTGTCCCTTTAATGATTTTTACTGTTGTATTACTCAGGGCAACTTGGGGTCAGTGAATATCTGAAAATAAATGGTTGTTTAAAACATCACACACAAATGTAGATGTCACATGCCTGTTATTCTTTTGCATTAATATGTTCGTGGTTAGTGTTGCTGCCTCACAGCGGCAGAGTCACATGACGGTTTCCATCAGTTATCTGGTTTTCTCCCACTTCCCAAAAACATGCAGTTGGTGGATGGGCTACACTACATTCTTCTCAGTGCGTGTGGGTGTGTGTGGGTGTGAATGGTGCACTGCAATGAACTCATATCTCACAGAATATATTCCTGCCCTGCACTCTGTATTCTTGGGATTGGCTCCAGAACCACATGACCCTGTCCATACCATAATAAAGGGCTGTAGAAAATGTCACAAGGTTATGTTTGCCATATCTCGTTTTAAGTGTGCTTGTAAATCAGAGTTGTTGTGTTTTTTATAAACAGATCATAGGGAAGTGCATGGCATTTTGAGAAATATTTTATGGATTGAATGAATCCTGTGTGTGTGTGTGTGTGTGTGTGTGTGTGTGTGTGTGTGTGTTTGTATGTGTGTGCATGTGCTCATCAGACCTTTTTGTGAGACTGTAGGCCATTTACAGCCACATTTCAGCCTGCTGTAACAGATGTTGCCAGTCCTCCAGAAACTTCATGAACACTTTTACTAGGGTTATAACAGTACTAATAAATCACAGTTGTGTACTCAGGCCTTCTTGTACAACTAAGCACACACACACACACACACACACTCAAATAAATGTCCACTGGAGGGCAATGTTGATTAACCAATATAAATGTTACAAACGTCTAAATTATATTCAAAACAATTTATTCTTATTTGCTTTGCAAGAGTTTAAATGTACAATGAATCAATTAATGTTGACTTGTTTTAAAATGCATACGACATTCACTTTCCAGAGTAAAAGATTTTAAATGTATCTAACATATATAATAAATGTATAAAAGACACATCGTTGAGGCAAGTTTACTGGCAAATTACAGATACAGATTAGTATTCCCCTTTTAAGAGGTTTAAAAAAGTATAAAGTAAAAGCCAAATTCAAGAGTTAACTCTGAATTCTGCCATGTAAAGAAGCTAATGCTATTTCTATTCAAATAGCTAAACAAGGAATTTCACTAGTTTCAGCTAAAATTACATAACTGTGCTGGTATGATTTTATGAATATTCCATTAATTCCTAAAGTCAGATATGACATCCAAAGAATTCAGACTTTGTGACTGTTGGATTTAACTTCATGATTGATTTAGCTGAGGAGGAGGATATGCATGTGTCATTTCATTAAACTTTACAGTAAGTCGCACAGAACTGAGACGGGAACAAAATGAAGCAATAAAGCTCCCTGAGATCTCAAAATTCAGGTTGCTCTATATGACGGAAAATTGAGATTAAACCTGTCTGCCAGGTCATTTCCTTACATGGCCTGAGGAGCCACTCTGAGACCTGATAAACACCAAGCTTAATAAGGCTCTGTCTTTTAGGAGGAGCAGGAAACTTGGTACGTCACCACCAGGAAACCAGTGCATGGAAATAAACCAAGCAATAGTCTCTTTGTGCTGCCTTCCTTGTTTGCTGTTGTATAGTGGGGCTGGACTCTGTTGTTGAGGGCTATTCTCAGTCAAACAAGGGTCATGTCCTGAGAAAAAAGATTTTGCAAATGGTTTTCTGAGCTGTCAGAGAAATGCTCTAAGCACTTTTTTTTATCTGCTCATACAAGAATGAAAACATGAGGTAAACGCTGCCCTGAAGGAGATGGCAATGAAGTTTCTTTAGTTTGAGGTTTTTCCTTTTCTGAAGCTCTTTATCTTTCCCTGCATGCTCCCACACATACAGAATGAACATGACTGAAGGGGTCAGGATGAAGCCTACAGAAACAATGTGCATGATCTCATCGTTGGCCTTTGCTAGTTAAAGGCTTGTGCATCTTCAATGCAAGCTTTTTCTTTCTCCTGCACTCTTTCATACACTTTCTCCTCACTCCTGCACTCCTGCTACCTCATCTTGTTCATCCCCCCTGAGCTTGCTGACAATCAACAGTCCTTCACCTCTTTCAATAGTAGGGTTAAAGTGAGCCCGACTGAGTGGTCCTTTTGTCGGGCTTTAATTACAGGACCCGGATTGGGTTCGTTCCCTGCATTCAGTCCGGTTTTTGCTTCACTGGGTGCTTTGGCGACAGGCCCAGGCATAAGTGCCCACTTCTGTAAAACAAATTTGCACTTTCTTGCACTAATTGTGCAGTTTTATCAAGAAGTTATCAAGAAGCTGACATAGCGAAGGACACTTGTCCTGCAACATTTCAAATATCCAAAAATCATATACACACTCATTCATATACATGTACAACTACACACACGGTCATACTCATGCTTTCTCACTGCTGACACACTCTTGTTGCCTCCGGCTCAGACGAGATGCCATCATGCGCACTTCCTGACCTACTGCTGTGAGCTCACTCCAGGGATGGTGGCTAATATGCATCCCCACCCTCTTTTAATTGTTGGAGGAGTTCAGAGGAATTCAGGCTTGGGGGGGAGAGATTAGCAAGGCTGAGAGGTCAAGGACCCACTCCCCTAGGGTTTGAGACACAAGTTAAACAGGGGTCAAGTCATAAAGAGGGAAATTACACAGTCTCCTCTAGGGACCTGATGTAAAACTCTCCTGGGATGAAATAAGAATCTGTCTCGCTCCTTGTTGCGCTGATCCACAGTACACGCTGTAGATCAGTTGCAGTTTTATAAATACTAAGAACCTAACAATAACACAGTAACTGGTACAACATTTACAATGTCCGGAGTTTGATAAAGAGCAACTCATAAGTACTTAATACAGTTATTGCACACATAAAATTCAGATCCCATACATAACTGCATAACTGACATGTCTTAGTAATGCATCTCAGACCTTGAACCCTTGAAGTCTTTTTATTGTGCGTGATGTCGACTCATAGCACATTATCTCTTGCCCACACCAATACACTAATATTTAATATGGATTACAAATTTAGAGCTATATTAAATATATAAATTATAACAGTATGAAATAATTACTCTCTAAAATGCTCCAAAAAAAATATAGTATTTCTTGTTTATAGAAAATCTTATTTTATATGGCATGTTAATTATTCTGATAAAATTATGCTCAAATTTGTATTAACTAAATTATATGTAGACATATCAACTTGTGTGATCTAGATTTATCCCTGCTCATGATTTTCTTTTCTTTTTTTCTTTTTTTTAAGTGTTCAGCCAAAAAAAGAATGTTTTTACCTTGTCAGGTTTAATTTTAAGTGATTCTGCAGTAATGCACAGTCAAAAAATCCTTTTACATAGTATGTCTTGTGCTGCTAAAATTGCTGAACTGCATTAACTAACAGAGGAAATTATGTTGTGCACAAAGTTTAGTGTTTTGTGACACAAAATGAGAGAAAATAACCCTGACTCTTTTTGGGCTGAATGTTCAGTGGTTACAAATTTGAATAATTATCATTACAATGATTTATAACAGTTATGCATAATATATTGACTGAATATAGTATTTGGCTATTAGTAGAGGTTTATTTAAATTCTTTTTATTTTCATATTATATTTTTTATCTAAATGGTATTTTTGTATTATTTACTCTTTTTTCAGAAAAGTAAAAGTGCTTGGTTTATCAAGCAGGATGTGACCTAGATAATCAGTTTCCTGGAATGAGTGTTTTACAAAAAAAGAAAAGCAGACTTGAAGGCATGACATGTACAGTATATAGCTAATTTCAGTAATCCCAATGAGCCACTTAGAAATGATCTATGAGAAAATATTTATCTTGCATGGCTTGCATAAAAAACCTCCAGTGCTATAAAATAATAAACTCTGTCTGTCTCTCTCTGTCTCTGTCTCTGTCTCTCTCTCTCTCTCTCTCTCTCTCTCTCTCTCTCTCTCTCTCTCTCTCTCTCTCTCTTAAAAAATTAAATATTTCCTTAATCTTAATTAGAGTCTTAATCTGCTCATCCCTAATTTAGGAACATTTTGAGTCTTTGTTCTATTCAGTGAGTAACTACCAAAATACCCAGTTTTCTCAAGGCAGGAAGTGAGCACTGTGGAATTGCCTGACACAAATACACAAAACGTCCATTTCCCCAAGGTAACTTAACTCCCATCATCAGATCTGCAAAATGGTGTGTTTGTGGTCTGGCACATCTTTGTGTACTAGCCCTAAAAATACAGTATGGTCATACTGTTTCTATTTACTTCCCTCTAACTGCCAGTGTGACTGCAGTGATAACCACCTGGATACATTTTAGTGTGCACGTGCACATAGGACACAGATTATTCAATAAATACCACTGTCATACAACCATCTTTTCATATCTACACCCTGTTGGGTCGTCTGCGTAATATGTTGTGCATAGGATAGATTGTTAGTGATAATTTCCACCATGTTTTGTTTCTCTCAGCAACATTTCCTCAGAACATTCACATTCCCTGCTGTCTAGCTTACCAGTATGCCTGTGCATATGTGTGTGTAAGTAAGTCTCCATCACCATAACGGATGTTCTGCCTGAGAATGCTGATTTAGCTGGGCTCTACTAACATGCAGACAGTAACTCTGTCAGTCATCAAATCATTTTACATTTTAGTATATATTACACACACTACTGCTGCTGTATATTGTACAAAAAGCATAATATTGCACAATATTGCTATGTACACTTTATGTACATAACTGATCAGTCATATTCTATATTCATATTTAATACTCATTCTGTCTATATTGTGTCTCATCGTCTGCATTGTCTTGTATAGTTTGTATAGTATAGTGTTATTTATGTCTGTACTTTTGTTTACACAAACATCTGGAGCCAAATTCCTTGTGTGTGTCAACACACTTGGCCAATAAACCTGATTCTGATTCTGATACTGATACTGATACTGGAGTTGCCTCCATTTTCTTCTAGTATCTTATCAGTTCAGGTTCTACCTTTGTCCTGGGCTCTTTACTGACCTTGTAGTTAAACATTGGGTTTCTGCCCAAGTTTCTTTTGCCATATTTTGTCAATCAGTTGTTTGATTTTGCAGTGTTTCCTGAAAGTGTACTTCTTGTAGCCAGTGTGCACACATCTGATCCGTACACCAACAGTCTGTCAGAAAGAAACATGTCACAAAAGACATCAGGGGCTCCAATGTCTAAACTGCCCCAAAAGGTGCTGGACGTTATCACCATTACCCATAGACACACAGTATGCCTGTCTCTCTACCTACTGTGACCTGTCTGATCACTGCTGTTAGCATTGTGTTCACGTCAGCATTCTCCACATTCCTCAGGGTTCATGTTGCCCATTATTTGTATCATAAGTGTGGTGTTGTTCTTTGGGTGAAACAGAATCCTAATTACATATATACTGTAACTGGTTCTGCTCCCTCAGATAACCACTGGGGTTCCCTGGCAATGACTTGGTGATAAGTCTCCAAAGGAAAGATGACTGTATAAAAATGGTATTTCTTGTAAACGTTGTATTATACATGTCTTTAAAGCTTTGTTGAAGGCCTTGGCATACATGCACATGTATTTTTGTCCTGTATATTTATATATTTTGTAACACTATTATTTGTATCTGTATATTTTATTATATATGTATATATATATATATGTGTATATTGTATTCATGAAATGGAAATAGAAAATTTGCTTGCTTGCTTCAGTGTGTGTGCTTTTGTGTGACTCAACTTGTTGAAACAGATGGCACTAACAGGTGGTATAGAATGGGTGTTTGTGCATATCCCTGTATCATGGTGGACAAGTGGGCAGCCCATCTGAGGCTGGCACAATATTTGAAACAAATGTACAGCAAATGAGAAGCCTCTCTCTCTCTCTCTCTCTCTCTCTCTCTCTCTCTCTCTCTCTCTCTCCTTCTGCCTCAAACACTTCTCCCACTTTCTTTGCCTTCTTTAAAATTGAGTTATATAATCTCTTCAGTCAACATTTGCTCTGTCATAGAAAAACCCTGAATCTTTTCATTTAATTTTGCAAAACGTTTTCAACCGTACTCTCTCCCTCTGATTTTCCAGCTTTGGGGAAGATATGTGCCAATGAGAGCAGGTGAGAGAGCAGGGGTCTTATCTCAGTATCTCTGAATGCTTCTAAGTTCCTTATTGTCTATTTATTCACAATGTCCAGCAATGTGGCTTTTGCTTTTAAAGCATAATAACATTATGCTGTGAAATAGAGGAAAGAGCAAAGGCAACATCTGAGTAAAGGCTGGATGTTTTGAAGAAACAGATTGCTGAAAAAAACCTGAAGTTGGCAGAACAAGAAAGTTAGTTCAAGAAAAAAAAAACAAAGGAAGTGAAGTTGAATGTTTCAGCCTTCTCATAACTCCTGGTCATGCCCAGTGGGAGTGTGGTGAAACAGGTCAGGCACAACAGGGTTCAGAGCTCACTAAGCAAGAAAGCTACCAGGGCCATTTCACTTTCAGCCACACAGCGGCAGGGCACATTCTAATGTCTAATAACAGAAGCTGAGTCATGCTCATCAAAATGGTAACACCACCAGCACAGGTCTCACACTCAAACACAGGAGGATAGGGAGCAGCAAGTGTGGGAAAGGAGGGCAGCTTTCTGTGATAATATTTTATCACTGTATTATTTATTTGTCTAAATGCACTGTCATCCATTGCCCTAGATGGATTAGCTCTTTAGTTCTGAAAGTGTGTGTGCGGTGCCCTGGGTTGGACCGGTGTGAACTGAAAATCCTTATACCTTATACCTTTTCTGCACATTTTTAAGGTCTGGTTCACTTCTTTGTGTGTGTGTGTGTGTGTGTGTGTAAGCTGTCTAGATAGTTCTGGGTTGATATGTCAGAATTGAAGTCTTTCCTTTTACAGGAGGATGCTGGGACGAGCTTTCCAAAGCTACCCCACTGTGTATGAGTGACAGATAGTGGCAGGAGATTTTAGACACAGAGAATAAAGAAGGTGACTCTGAATAGGTTGAGGATGAAGACGGTGATGAGAGAGTGTGTGGTGGTGGCAGGGTTCTATTGATCCTAAAGCTCAGAGGGTCACACAATCTCACAAAGGCAGCCAGTGTGGATTGACCGACCCTTTAAACAAATGACATCATGCAGCTTTGCTGACAGCTGACCTGGGCTTCTGAGATGAGGTATTTGAGGGCAGACATAAAGTGAGGGGGGTTATTGTTCAGGGCTTGCTTGTGGGTGCTTGGTATGGGGGTGTACTGAATGAAAGAAAGTTCTGAATAAGTTATCTCTGTGGTGGTAAATTTTAATGTTTATTTCTGTTCACGTTGGTACATGTGAATGAGAAAGTGAGCTTTAATAATAGTTATTCTGCACCACGCAGATTACATGTGCCACGCATGTAATGTACCTGTACCTGATTGGTGAACATTTAAAACATTTAATGAAGATAAATGAATCTTATTAGAATTTAATTCTTACTTTTGTTTGTGAGCTTCATATTTGTTCACCTGAGATTAAAAGCCTCGTGCTCCACAGACATTTTCATTATTATCTCCATGCACACCATGAGTGTGCTACTCTCAACATCAAGATACAGACCCATAGCTTGGCTCATTTTTATTTTCTTTCTAGTTTTTATTGCAAACAAAACACAAATACTGATTTCTGTATTCAAATACCTGCTCCTCAAACAGTTATTGTAGTCCCCCACCACCACTAGCTGCTTGTCATAGTGGAGTCTGCCTTCTTTCATGCCTAAAGTTGGTGTATGTTGTATTAATACAGATTTTCTGCCAATTCTGACCTGATGCCACGACACAGCATTACTCCTTTATTGGTGTGACTCAGCAAGTTTTAAGACCATGAGGACATAGAGTATGTTTATCCCCTGGCACAATATTATTATTATTATTATTATTATTTTTTTTAACCAAAGAATATTCTTTGCACTGTAATCTTAATTTTCTCAGCAAAGTTGCTTCTTCATTCCTCTTTCTGTCCTCCACAGGTTACAGCTGACATTATGCAAAAAAACAAAAAAAAAAAACATTGTATAAAGCACACATTGCTAGATGGAACACATCATGTACAGTTGTTGAAAATAAGTAATGGATTGTTGCTTTTCTTGCTGTTTCCATGGTAGTGGTCAGCTTTCCTCTTCTAAGGTCAGTCATGGTTATGGCTTATATGGTCAGCTTTGTGATCCATAACCGTCCGACTCTGTTCTTATGTCTCGGCTATTTTAAGCCGTGTTTACTAATTACCATGTAGAGAATCCAGTTCAGTAGTTCCATAGTTCCATTTGGTTATCATTGAAACAAAGCTGCACCAGAGCTGCATCAGAGTTTAGATTTCCCTCATAACATTTGGTCCATAGGGAAAAGAGGTCCCCCCCCCCCCCCAAAAAAAAAAAAAAATGTAAGAGATCAGCTTGATCCATAGAACTCGTTTGAGAAGGTTTGACTTGAGATGGAGGCTCCCAGTGTCCCTCCCATCCTCCCTTCCCCCCCTCCTCTGTGTTTAGATCCCAGTGCGATTCTCTCTCTAGTGTCTGTGTGCCAGTGTGTGCCACAGAGAACGCAGCCATGTGCACGCGCACAGCTCTCGCTTGTCCGGGTGCTTTCGTGAATTCAGGACTTTGATATGCGACGATTTTCATATCGCTTCCACTTCTCGATTTTTTTCCCCTCTCCGTCTGCTCTTGTGAGGATTTCGCGAATGTGGCCGTGTGGTGTTACTGATGCACGCTTTTTCTCTCTGCTCGCTTTGTCCACACCCCTCACACACAGATAAAGACACAAAGTGGCACTAAGGAACTCCTGCATGCTTTTGCTCTACTGGATAAAAACGTCTGAATTCAACACTTCTGGATTTTTTATTTTTTATTTTTAAATCATCTTCTCTGGATTAAACCTTCACGTCGATGGTACCGACTCAGACTGCAGACATGTACGTGATTTTAATTGCACGTTCTTAACACTGTATATAACCTATGATGATGTAACTGGTTGGATTTTTGGCACCACTTACTGTTTCTTTACGCAAATTCTTCCATAAGGCTCCGGTTTTCTTATTCACTCGCATGCTGTGCAATGGGACAGGATTAACCTTTATCCTAGATCAGAAATGTGCACAGACAGACAGATAGACAGACAGACAGACAGGTGTTTCGCTTATATATTTGTTACACTTTCTCTACTGCATTGGTTGAAAAATCTAAGACGTTCTTGGAGGAGAAGGGAGAAGATCAGGGCTCCAGATGAGTGTCCATGACAAAGAACGTGTTGTTTGCTGTTTGTAATGGATGTGACAGAGATGTGGAGTGTCCACGGATATTAATAACATGGGGCTGGAAGTCAGGGGTCTGCTAGCAGTTTGGATCCCAGGCAGCGAGGCTCAGAGCGCAACAGAAAGCGGTGCCAGACGCGAGACGTGGCTACATCGAAACTGACGTCTTTTTTTGTGTCCAGTTGTTTTTCTTTCTGCTTGAAAGTTCTTGGTTGCTATTTCCAACGGCTCTAATCCATTACATACTAATCACCCACTATGACGTGTTTTTCCTGTCTTCATACACAGGGAGATGGATGAAGAGCGTTTAAAAAACAAAAAACCTTAATTTTTTTAAATGAAAGCAGTGGACAGGACGCTGTGGCTCCGTTCTGTTCCATGTGGTAGCACTCTTTTCCAACACCCACTCTCTTTAAGAGAAACCAGAGAAGTCCTGAACTTCCTAACAGCCACGTTTCATTCTCAAAAAGTCAGAAATGCTGTTACTTTGTACAGCTTTACTGTTTCTGATCATGAGAATAAGAGAGAAAGAAAGAGAAACTGTCCATGTCGCTGTAGATTCCAGGGTCTACATATAGCCTACATGGCCTTATCCCATCCATGTCCTCAGGGCACAGGAAGTGTGGGAATAGTTTCTTGGGAAAACTAAAGCTGCGTTTATACAATTTTCAGCCCCTAAAATGGAAATCATAAAATAATTATATGAAAGAGATTTGAAATAGGAGGTAAAATGTGACTGCTGCACTTTAACTACATGCGTGCCATTAGAATATCTAATGCCAGCTTTTGATAGGCTGTCTGTTGACATTATGTAGATATTAGGTGAATAATGGTTATATACATCAGGCATGACATTAGAATCAGTAAAATAAAAGTGGAATGAAATCTGGGGAATTTGGAGGTTAAAATCTGTCCTGTTCTTCAATCGTTCCTGAACAATCTTTGCGATGTGGCAGAGAGCATTTTCCTGCTGACAGGAATACGGCCATTGCCATTAGGGAATACTGTTGCTATGAAGGGGTGTACTTGGTCTACAACAATGTTTAAGTAGGTGGTGTGTGTCAAACTATCATCCACATAACTACTAGGACCCAAGGTTTCCCATGAGAACATTGCCCAGAGCATCACACTACCTATGCTGGCTTGCCTTGTTCCCTTTTGCCCTTTATCCCCCAGGTATGTTATGCACACAAGCCCATGATGTAAAATGTGATTTATCAGACCAGGCCATCTCCTTCTATAGCTCCATGGTCAAGTTCTGATGCTCATGTGCCCATTAATTGCACTTTAAAAGGTGGACTAGGGTCAGCATGGGCACCCTGACCGGTCTGCAGCTACGCAGTCTCATACACAGTAAGCTCTGATGCACTGTATGTTCTGACATGTTTCTATCATAGCCAGCATTAACTTTTTCCGCAATTTATGCTACAGAAGCTCTACTGTGGTATCGGACTAGATAGGACCTATGTGCAACAATGAGCCTTGAGCTCTCGTGACATTCTCACCGGTTCACCAGTTGTCTTTCCTTGGAGCCCATTTGGTATGTAAAAAGTTGTGTGTAATCACTGCATACCAGAAACACCCCACAAGACCTGCCAATTTTGGAGATGCTCTGAACCAGTTGTCGAGCCACTTGCCCATTTTACCTTTGGGGGTTTTGGGTTTGTTCTGATTGGCTGGTCATAATGTGTGTCAAAGAAACTGCTGCAAGCATGCTGCCGAAGGCTTTAATGTAATTAGTGCAACAAAAAAGGACAACAGACGGTCTGCATTGTTTTATTGACATTCTTCACATAACAAGCCAAGTAAAGGACAATATTTTTGAGATAAGAACAATTTCAAGAACGTTCTAAGGCCATGAGGACGCCATGAGTAGAAGAGATCACGTATTAGACAGAGTGATGTCTGGTTCCAGCCTTATTGTTTTGTAACTCTTGTCAACTCTCCAGTGTATGTACAATGTGTCTATCTTTTTGGTGTGATGACTTCACTTGAGACTTCATGGCTCAGCTCTATAGTCATTTGGAAAAGTTTGCTTGACTTTGCGTTCATTTTTGCTGTTGCATAATCGGAAAATCCAGAATGAAGAAGTGTTGTGGCATCATTCTGTTGTTCGTAGCTCTTTAAGTTTGAGATATATTGCACATAGTATAAAACCATTAGAGATATATTGCACATTGTAAAAAGTGACACGTTTTAAAGTGTACTGTAGCTTTACGGCTGGGTTTATGTGATGAGAAACTCATTTTTATTTAGTAATAATTGATTGGAGATGGTCATCACCTGCACGTTAATGCATGGACTCTATGGTCTGCTTCCATGGAGGCTGTCTGACTGTTGGCACCTATATGACAACATGTATAGGTTTGAGAACGTCTGGAGGTGTGTGTGAGTAGAGCAGTACTGCTATGACTGTCTTCAGTACCTGTATAATGTAAAAAAACAGTACATGAATGTAAAAATAGCAGGCGCCCACACACACACACACACACACAATCACGTCACTTTACATCCCATTTGTAAAGTGTACTGTTGCTGGTTTAAAGTGCTTTGGGCTTTTAATGCTATTTGTGACTTCCTGACAATTCTTGTTGTGTAACAAGAACTAATTAAGTATACTGTTTGCCTTATGGTCTATTTTTCTCTCTCCAGGTCTGTCACTTCCAGCTTCACACCCTGTAATTTATGCAGTGTTTACATACCCCTATTGTCTGAATTATGTTACGCACGGTAACCAAACTTGTGTTCAGTCATCACACAATCTGTCATATTTACCACAAGTTCACAGAAGACCACATAAATAACTTTGTCCTTTCCTCTTGCTGTAGATATTTAGCCAGTGCTGGATGCAGAAGCTTTGACTAGTTAGACATTGAAGCATAACTCCAGCCCCACTGAATGACTTCCAGATTCTAGATAAACAGGAAGTTGCTAGAATTACAGGGCTCTGTGAAGACAGTTATGGTCATGAAGGATGACAAACATACGGAAAGCTAGGATTATATCTGGTCAAGGGAACTTTGGGGAGCATAAAACTTAGTTTTTAACATCCTAAAAAGACGAGTATGATGTCATTGTCCACAGGAAGACCTGTTTGACAAAGAGCAGTGGTCTGGTTAGATGTGACATGTGAGGCCTTTGCTACAAAGACAAATAATCTAGAATATATACACCCTGTTTTATCCCGAACAAACATCTGAAAAAGACAGGTTCTGTTGAGTTTTATTTGGGCTGAGAAGTGTGCTGGATTTGTATCCCACTGAAGAGAACTTCTTTTCCTTTTCAGGAAACTCTCACTCTGCTGTGAGTTGCTCATTTCACCTTGATATCGTATGAGAACAATTTCTATATATGAGAACTTTCAGTGTCCCACAGCATCACACACCAGTCTACAGCGATCTCATAAAAAAGATAAACAAACATGCCTTTTTTTTTTTTGGTCCTTGAAGACCCAATTTTGCTAAACAAATTACTAAAAATGGACTTCAGATATGGATGTTTCTGAAACACATCATCGAAGTGTATTTGCGTGTGTGTGAATGTGTGTGTACTCTGCTGTGTGTAATTCCTGGCTGCACGCTGATTCAGACTTGTGTGTACTGTTGTGTGTGTTCGTGTGGAGTGTATTTCTGTAGCATGTCATTACCCTCTGAGCGACTGGTGTGTTATTACGGAGTTGAAGCTGGAGAGAAGCAGACAGAGGAAGCATGCAGCTGTGCATGTGACTCAGCCTCTCCCCAGGCACACACACACACACACACACACATGCACACACACACACACATGCACACACACAGATGCCACATCGTAAACTCCATCCATGTTGGAGCTGAAAACAAACTAGACCTAGCATTTGTTTATTATACAGTATTGTGTTTACTTTGTTATTATGTAATTCATTTTGTTTTGCCAAAGCTTTGGGTTTTAAGAGGAAACTACATTTTTCTGAGAATAAACAGAGGATGCTGCTAATGAAAGTAAATCTGCTGTATCCCTTAATGCTCGCAACCATCTGATAATGACAAAGCAAACATGGCCATTAATGCTTCTTATTCAAATGACTTTTTGTTTCCATGCTACCAAACACAGTAGATTTCACTTCCTAGTCACATTGCCATCACCTGGGACACACAGCAGTTGTTTCTGACATGACTCATGCGATTACGGCCTCCTCTCTTTCTGACTCTCTCTCTCTCTCTCTCTCTCTCTCTCTCCCTCTCTCCCTCTCTCTCCCTCTCTCTCTCTCTCTCTCTCTCTCCCCCACTCTCTCTCTCTCTCTCTCTCTCTCTCTCCCTTTCTCTCTCTCTCTCTCTCTCTCTCTCTCTCTCTCTCTCTCTCTCTCCCTCTCTCCCTCTCTCTCCCTCTCTCTCTCTCTCTCTCTCTCTCCCCCACTCTCTCTCTCTCTCTCTCTCTCTGTCTCTGACCACAAAAGCCTGTCATTTCCTTGTGGTTTATTAGCAGTTGATGTGCTTGCTGTCATATGACTGCTTGTTTTAGCACATGAATGCTTTAGCTTCCCTGATTTTCTTCAGCAGTGTTATACTGGTGATCTCAAAGCTGACGCAGTGCAGGATTACATTCATTTACTTGTAACACTGTCCTGATAAGACTCGATCGAAATCGAGTAAGAGAAAGATTTAAAGTTTAGAGCACTTTGCTGTCTATGAGCCACTCGTTTTAAAGCATATAGATAATGGCCTTTTTTGTTTTTAAGATTTCCCTCGCTGACATCATCACCTCATGACGCAGCTCAATGCTCTTGTGATAACCTCCAGGCTTTTTTCCCCCTCACCTTACACATGCTTCTAACTCGTGTTCCCCTGAGGTGTAGAAGTCTAGTACTAGCAAACAGATTCCTGTTTCCAGCCACATCACATGTCCTGGATCTCCTCTGGGCTCTATGGACTGCGGTTAGTACGAGTACTTCCAGACCATCTGATATGAAATAGAGGAAGCATCATTTCTTTTCATCAGCAATGAAGTGAAACTCTATCTAGGTGTTTTTTTTTTCTGTCTCTGTGAGTTAGAAGAGTTAGAGGATCTGCTAATAGTGTTGGACTGAATTCACTGGTTTGTTCTCATTTTGATGATGTCGTTATTTGTTCACTGCTTCTGTTTATCTGTAAAAAAATTAAGATTGACACACTTGTGGCACATTTAAGTAACGGGAATTAAATCGGTGAGTGTTTATAAAAAAAACTTAAGATTCACAAAATAATGATGCAACAATGGTGAGTTGCAGAATAGGATTTCATGTCTGATCTGCTTTTGTTCCTAGTGCATTTTTTTTAGCAGCCTGGCTGATTCCAGACTGATTCCAGACTTCTTTAGCGTTAAAGTCTGGGAATGGCGTCATAAAAATATGGCTGCAAAATGTTTCACTCTGACACGTTGCAGTGAATATGAATGAGTTCTTCCCAGCAACATGGCACTTCATCATCCATATCTGCAACCTGCCTGAGTCCTTAGGTCGTGTGTTTATTAGAATCTTACACCTCTGTGCTGAATGTAAATGGTGTATCAGCTCCACTGCTGAGACTTTCTAATATTACATTTTAGAGCATGTGTATTCAGACACACTGGATAAAGGTCTTTATTTTGTCTCCTGCAGCGTTGTTGAATTCTTAAATATGATCAGAAGCTATTAGCAGTATTCCTGCCTGTGGTTTTTATTTACATTTACGGTAATGGGCAGAAGCCCTTATCCACATCTGAGCAATTGAGGTTTAAGGGCCTTTCTCAGGGGCCCAGCAGTGGCAGCTTTTGGTGGATCTGGGACTCACAACTTTCTGATCAGTCCAACACCTTAACCACTAGGCTACCACATTGTTGTTATATTTTTTATTATATTAATGAACTGACAATGATCAGCCATAATATTAAAACCACCTAGCTAATTGTCCTTGTCCAAAAAAACTCTGACCTGTTGAGGCATGGACTCCTCAAGAGCTCTGAAGGTGTGCTGAGGTATCTGGCACAAAGACTTTAACAGCAAATCCTTTAAGTTGTGAATTGTGCCTCTATGAATCAGACTTGTTTGTCCAGCACATCCCACAGCTGCTCAATCGGATTGAGATCTCATCTCTGTTCCTCACACACAAGATCTTCTAAACTTACCTTTTTTCTCCATCTAACACGTCTTCAACACCATCACACATTGACGAATGACTGTCCACATGCTGCCTAATATATCCCACCTCTTGACAGGTGACACTGTAATGAGATAATCAAAGTTATTCACTTCACCGCTCAGTGGTTTTTATGTGTGGTTGATGGGCGTATAAAAATAGTGGATATAATTAAAAAAAATATTTACGAAGGAGAGAGTGTATAATATTTGATATTGCAGCTTTAAGATATAAGAGATTCAGTTAAGAATTCTTGTTTCATCCATTGTATTATTGAAAAGAGAGAAAAAAGAGCCTCTGGTGAAAGAAGTGTAATTTATAGCTGCTGTAACATAAGAGATAACAGAATCCTTCTTCAATGTTATATGTAAGTACAAGTGGTGAAACCATCTGATGTGTCATTCATTAATATAGAAATAAACTGAAAATGAGCTTTTCTATCTATTTTTCTGTCAAATCTCTGTGGTGAAAGTGAAAACAAATACGATTGAGTGAAGTGATTTTTAGAAAATCCAGGAGTGTGTGTGTGTGTATGATGCAGCATGACATCCATAATGAGGTCATGAACTTTGTTAAAGGATCATTTTTATGCCTTCTGGGTTTTTTTGGTCTACATGATGTCCTGCACCACCATAAACCCACCCCACTGTATATCTGCTCCAGAAAGCAGAGTGAACAGCTTATGGTTATAATATTTTATGGCTCATGCTATTTTTCACAGCATTTGGTGACAATGATTAGGGTTAAAAAAAGTGCTGGACCACATACAGCTCCACTGAATTATTAGCACATGTTCTAAAGGAAGCGACTGATGCTCGACCGTCTGGAAGAGAGAAGGTTGCTGCTTTGTAAGGGATCACCGTGTACAAGCGAGCATCTACAGTATAAAGCAACATATTGACAAAATTGTGAAACATTTTTCACATCTAACAGTGAAGACGCATCTAATCAGTGCCTCGTTGCGTCAGCAGCTGAGCAGTTTCAAAGTTTCGCTCACTGTTTAAACATGTAGAAGTTTTCTAGCTCTATATCTGTGGCATACCACACTGCAGTGGAGCAGGATGCCAGTCTATTTCTGGAGCATCAAGTGACTAATAAGCCTCTTAGTGAGCAGGTGGGGATTAAACAGAAAAGCTTGGGTTCATAAAGGTCTTAGAGCCCAGTTCTTTTCAGCTCAAGCTGCTGTGTATTAATATTATATCAGTCATTTGCTTTAGAAATCTATTTGTACAGTATGTCTTATGCAGCAGGTGGAGCCATTTTAACTTTTTATTTTTGCCTGAATCTGAAGAAATATGTGATTTATTTTATGCCATGCTTCATAACCCTTATAGTCACACTGAGAGTTCAAATCCTCCTCGTATTTATGAGTCAGGAAGCCGGTATTATGATGTCAGGTGCCGTCAAGTCACTTCGGTTGGAGCAAGATGGACGTGTACCTTCTCTTAATCGACTACAAATATACAGCAAGGTTTTTAAAATTGTAGAAAATGAAAACAAAGAATATCAATTCATGAATATCCTGACATGTCACTGCTAAATAACAATTAGTAGAGTGTTGTTTATTTTACTTTTTAGATCTTCATGTTTTCTTATTAACACACCTTATCTGGGATATCAAGAGCTCAGAAAATGCAGAAGTAGCCACTCGTTATTACGACTATGTGGTGGTGTTTAAGTGCGTTCGACACAGATTTACGATCATTCCGACCTGACTTGAATACTCCAATCTACTGCAATATGAATGACAGCAATTCAGTCTGTTAGTTAAATCTTTTAGGCTTGAAAACACACACTTACAATTGTGCTCCAAGGCTAATATTGATTATTAAACGATGACTGAAAGTTCGTCTCATCTTAAAATGCAAACGTACTGTTTTATGTAAATCTTCGTGTCGCACAAAGGTGCTAATGAGGTTTAGGAACCTATATGAGCTGCTGTTTTAATGCTGTACCAGTAGTAATAAAGTATTTGCTCAAGGCACTGAACTTCAGGTTGATTTATTATCATTCCACTGCTCCAGTGCACATTTAGAGTAGCACATATCACACTGCTTTAGCCAAGTTTCTGCCTGTTAGACTCAAAGGATCAGCAGTGCAGATGGATTTATATTTTATCTATTTAAACCTGTGATGTAGGAAGAGTAGCTCATCTGTAACAGAAGAACAAAATGCCTCACAGCTAATTTCAGTCCATCAGACTGGAGCTGCACCTATTTGTATACTGTTTGTGGCCAGTGAGCGTTTATCACCACCACTATGGTGCCTGGGGCTCAGACCTACGACCTGCTTAGCAAATCTGACTCCCCAAGTCTGTGAAAAAGATGCTTTTTGTTTTTTAACTGTAATGCTTCCAGAGCAACTCATGCTTCAGAACAATGATTTTTGCTTTATGTAAATGTAAAGGTATTGATGTTGCAGGTACAAGAACTTTGCCAATATGTAATATAACGTTTTCCATTTCAGTAGGTCTTCATTGTAGGAGAGTATCCATAAATGGAAGTGGAAATGTGTGAGAAGGATAAGAGGGTGAGGATGAAATCTTCACTCTGGGATTACAAAGGCAATAAATAAGGGCTAATAATAGATGAGTGTGCTTCCTTACTTTTCTTCCCTCTCTCACACCTACACTTATCAGTCCAAAGACAGGACATGGAAACAAACCTGGTTTTGGCAGACTTTTAATCACAAATATTAATATGCTCAGTGAGTGATGGGGCATTTCTGACTGTAGTCATGCTCTACATATGGATTACATCTCAGAGGAGTAGGTAAGGTAGAGTAATTATTTATTTGATCCCCATTAGGAAATTTGGTGCCACAAGAGCAACAGGAAGGACTTAACACAAGAGCACAGTCAAGATGTACATAAGAAAGAATGAATATACATAGACACATAACTCTCCCAAGTTATATACAGGCTGAGTACAGTACAACTACAAGTACAGTAATCATAATTAAAGTCATAACAAAAGTGGCAGTGCATGTGTAAAGCTATTCCAGTTTACCTTTCATTAAATCAATCAAGTTTTGATACTCAGTTCAGTGAAAAACAGTTTTTGGAAATTTGGGGAGTATACGCACAAAGCTGCTTTACTGGAGCTGAAACTGGATAAAGATTTCGACCTCTAATGAACAAGCTAGAGGTGACAGTGCCATGGACAATCTCCATGAGCTGAGCTGAGATGAGGAACCAGGCTGAAAGGGATTTTCATGAATGAGTGACACATGGGTAGTGTGATCATAAAGCATTGCACTTCTAAGTCATACAAGGCAGGATGTTCAGAATGAGCTTCAATTATTCAGTATATAACTCATATAGCAGAAGTTCTTGGATAGGGAGAGAGAGATTATCTACTAAAGAAAATGATGAGGCTCATACTGTTTTTGGGAACAACAGGATTTACGGTATCTATGTGGGAGATACTAGTCTGATGGAGCATCAGTAACAGCAGAGAATGAGACACATGTGACACTGTCAGGAAGCTCCAGAAGGCAGATAGTAGGAAAAAAGTGTTCCTCTGCAGTCCTGACCAGGATCAGTGGTTACAAAAGCTAAAGAACAGATGGATGGACAGATAAATATAATTGAAAACAATTTCTCCTCTATACATTTTATTTAGATTGTTTCAGCGTGTATGTTGTTCTTTGAGTATTGGCAGCACGAGATTGTTATTTTGTAACCTGAGGCCTGCAGGTGTGCAGAAACACATGAAGCAGCACTGGCATGTGGGTTATGGGGGCTATGTGCCTTTTATTAAGGAAAAGCAGGAGGCAGTTACAGTGTGCTGAAAAGTACTCAAAAGTGCTCGAGAGGTGGGCATGTACTCGTACAATAACACCATATTTGTGTGTGTGTGTGTGTGTGTGTATGTGTGTGTCAGCCGTTGACTAATCCAGTTTATTAGCAAGCCAGTTGTCACTTCCTGTAATGTGTTGTAGGATAAATGTGCTTTAAGGGAATGAGGGCGCAGCCACGACTAACCACAACACCTGTTCTCCATAAAAATCCACACCATAGACCACTGATATAATGAGTCACCCTGCGTTTTTATTTTGTATCTAAGCTTTGGCCATCTCTCTTTCTCTCAATTTAGAGCTGCATCCCAGTCCACCTTCTACACACTAAGTAGGATGCCAAAATGGCAATCACCATTTATGCACTGTTTATTTATGTGTGTACGGTTTGGGATACAGCCGTATGTAATGATCTAGTGGCATCATTGTGACATTATCAAGTACTAAGTGAAAGAGCAAACTATAGGTGCGTCCCAAATCGCAGACTTATGCACTGTTTTACACCAGTTTGCTGACTTGAGCAGAATCCTGCTTAAGCTAGGGGCATCTTATATGTGTGTTTGGTGTCATTGGGTATCACCTCGGAAATGACTTATAGGTAAACTTACACTAGACTGTAGAGCATTTTGTGCATAGTGTAAGTCTATAGTATGTCAATTGGGCTACAGCTTATTGTTCTTTTTAGTGGTTTTTATCTTGCATGCTAATAGTTACACTGTTGAGTTTGTGCTATGTGATCTTACAGTGTTGTGTTTGTGAAACACAGATTCTGTGGTCAGAGACTTGTGAAGGCTCTTGTGTTAAACAGAAATCTGGGGTAGGGCTGTTGCTTCAAAGGTAGTTTTTAATTAAAGAAAAATAAAGGAAAGAGATACATTTTCAGGAAACCGTGAAGAGCTGGGTGAGATGAGGATGAAGCGAGTGAGCACATGGGCTAGTGACTCAGGTGCTGTCTGACTCCTGACTCCCAGGTGGCCCTTTTTCCAAGCGATAATACAGCTGTGACTGCACAGATAAGAATCCCTCTGGTGATGCCTCCAAAACCCCCAACATGCCCCTTTGTTTGTCCTGAAGGCTTAATCTTTAGAACTCACCTTGTCACCTCATCAGCAGCAGCTGGTCAAATGTTCTGCCTTTGTCTTTACGTTCGCAGATTTTCCTTCCACATGTGTAGGGCGTAAGCAGAAATTTTCCTTCACTTAATGCTTGCAACCTTTTTAATTCATTGCAGGAACCTTATCGCAGTTGAACACAGTCCGGTTCCATGAAAGAACAAATCTGCCTTTCGGTATAGAGCTATAAATTCTTTGAATTAATACACAGAGTGATGTTTTGACTCTGGATTTGCTGGGATAAAGTCACAGCCCTGGGATAAATCCCTTTGATTTGGTTCCATGTGTTGACGTATGTCCCTCCGAAGCAGGAAATTTGAGTAATGGCATATTGAAGTGCTTGACTGGCTTGCACAGAAGCCAGTAAGGTTTGAACTACAACACACTCCCACTGAATCTAAACAAACCTGACACTAGCTCAGTGAAGGAGCCAAATATGGAGAACAGTAAGGAGAATAACGAGAGTGTCACAGATGTAGAAGCTCTACTCTACATAGCTCTGACGGAGTAAAAAGCCAGAGTCATTCTCACACTGTTTTCCAGCAAATTAGTTAAACATTTGCAGTAAGTCACATCGTAGCGATCTCCAACAAACTCCAACATTTTCAAAACTTTTCCGAACTCAGTTGGTTAGTGTAGATGTGATTGACAGGGGAATGTGTATGTGAGTCTTCAGTCAGCTCTCTAGGGCATGAATCATTATATCGTGTCCTTGTTTAAGGATTCATTTAATGATTGATAGCCTTCCAATATTTCTAGCTAGTGGTTTTTTTTTTCAAATGGTAAAACACTTGAAAGTTGTCAGACTCAACCAACTATATTTAGAACATCAAATAAAAAAAAAAAAAAATCACTAACGTAAGTAATTATTTGAGAGCATCAACAACGATAACAAGCTACTTCTTATTATAGAAGATGGCGAGTTTGTCTGTTTTTTATTTATGTCGTCATTTCCGGTAAGTCAACATAGTGAGCATCGGAGCTTCCTATATTTTTTGCTGTGGATTTTAGCGAGTGAATGATCTAGTGCACTATTTGAGATCGAGGCCCTTAAAATGCTCAAGTCTTTGATCAGTGCCCTGCTTTCTGCCATGATGGATGACACCCAGGAGCCCTTTACAAGTGTCATCTTTTTTTTGTAACATTTGAATCACTGTAATGTAGAATATGAAATAGAATTGTGTAGAACTCACTGACACAGTGTGAATGATCTCTGCACAGCGGCATTACATTTAATATGTCATGTCTCGTGTGCTATAACACTGATAATGCCTCACCTAGCTGTTTTTATATAGCCAAAGGAAAAGTATACTCTTAATATTCAGTTCAATTCACTTTATTTGTTTAGCGCTTTTAACAATTGACATTGTCTCATACACGCTTTACAATTTATTTAAATTAAAAGTTTAAAATGAAGTTACTATACATCTCTAATATCTATCCTTAATTAGCATGCCGGAGGCATCGGTGGCAAGAAAAAACTCCCTGAGGAAAAAGAAACTAATATGAGGAAGAAACCTTGAGAGGAACTAGACTCAGAAGGGAACCCGTCCTCACTGGGGTGACGCTGGACAGGAAATAATGTAAATGTAAATAATGTAATTTGTATAAGTAATAATTGTCAGTAGTTGTACATTTTGTACCCGTTGGGAAGTAAATGATGCTGTGTTTGTCGTTCAGGTCAAATTGGCAGCTGAACTCTGCCATACACAGATGGTTTGTTTTGTCTGTTAATGGACTGTGACACACAGAGTATAGAGCATGATGGGATTGCATGAGCCAGGTCTTTGTTGGTAGCGTGTCCACAGCAGCTGTTTCAATGTTATCTAAAATAGAGGGTTAAGATGCAGGTTTGCACGTGAGCATCTGTGTGTTTATCAGGTGTGATACAACTTACCTGTAGAGTCACTAAGTGACAATTTTCCAGCCTTGCACAATGATTCGTAAACATAAAACCTAATACACAATGATTCCTTTTATTTCTGATCAAACAATAAGACGTTTATCTTCTTTACCATCTATAGTATCTAAAGACAGTATAGAATCTTTAGAAACTAAAATCTCCTTTTTAATACTTCTTTTCAAAACTCTCATATGAAATATCAAAATTATTGGCACCCCAACAAACATTTGAAATACGTACAAGCAAATTGTCATGCTTCATTGTTTTTCATTTGCTGTCTGTCCTTAACATCTCTGTTGCATATCCACCAGTCACAAAGATGTAACGAAACACAAAATACAACCGTATGGTGGTGTCTCAGCACAATAAATATTCAATACAGCAAAAAAAAAAAGGATCATTGACTGAACATGTCATCATTACAGTAAAAACCAGTGTTTGTGTGATCCATGCTGTCTGACTCTTAGCAGCACATAATAAAACAAAAGCTCTGCAGGAAAATGTACAAAATGTCACATGGGTAATCAAACATTAGCACTTTGGCCAAGCAGTCACTGGCATGAAGAGGTTGCCAGATCTCAGAAAAGCAGAAATTAGCCTAGACACTTTGGCCATGGGTAAAAGGAAATCTTTTTCTGAGTTTTTTTCACTTTACCAGCTGAGTGTTTTACCTGCAGCCTTGTTTAAAATTTCACCCAAGTTGCCAAATTTTGCAAAAAACTAGAACCTTCCAACCCTAGTATTGTGGCTCTGAAGTCCTACAGCTCAGTAGCTCAAATGTGCTTTTTCTATAACGATTGGAGATTCATAGCTGCAACAACAAACATCGTGGTGATTCTTTTTTCTGACCCACATTTTGATTAGCCAGGAATAGTAGAGAAAGAGAGAGAAGCTTGTACTAGTGCTAGCTTGTGAACGCTTCACTAATACATAAAGCTTGTGAAATACAGTGTTTGAATTCTTTCTTTCTTTCTTTCTTTCTTTCTTTCTTTCTTTCTTTCTTTCTTTCACCCAACAATGTGATTATTCTGTGTATTGTATCGCTTTAATCAGTAGCTCTGACAGTGTTGCCTCACACCATCTTAAACACTGCTTGTCTCCTGTTACAGTGGTTTACAAAGCAAAGGGAATGAGCGTTTGTTGGGCTGGAATATTTTTATTTTTAATATGCACGAAATCTGGATGTCTGAGATCACTGATTAGACTACAGCAGCTTTTTAAGAGATGGCCAAGAGAGTCAACCGTATCAGAATGACTGAATGACTGGAATAATTTGATCATTTAATTTGATGCTGTTTTATAGCCAAAACAGGTGAGTGGTGCAGAAATTCCAGCACTGCTTGTGCTGTACAAAAGTTAATCATAAAGTAAACTGTTCATTCATAAAGTAAGCTGTTCATCTTGGCTGTAAATCCACTTTTAGTTTAAAGTCTTTCAAGAATTTGTGTAAGATTTTTCAGGCTTAGTGGCTCCAGCTTTACACATTGTGTCTGAATTCATGACTAAATATCATTCTATAAATTATTCTGTAGGTGAAAGGAACAATCCTTTGCTGCTAATTTCCTGTCATGTAACAACATGTTGGCCAAAGGTTCACCTGTCATACATTCAAACCGAGACAGTGGGTCAGGTAGCGTCTGTCCGCAGACAGGAAGTGAAGCCGCGCTTTGTACTGTGGGTTAAACAGGCAGCATTTTTGTGCCGAATCAAACTAATCACTCAGTGTCTCTCTGTAGGTAAGTAACAGCTGATAATCTTTAAGAGCATTGTTTAGCTCAGACACACACCTACATCTCCAAATGTATTTAAATGTAAAGTTAAAATTAAAAGTGCCTCCTCTGCCCTGGAGTAAATTGACAGTTCTGATCCCATTTTAGTCCTTTTGGTCTGTGCAGTAATGCATCATATTTTAGCTGTACATAAAATAAACATCACACCGTCTATCATAACCAGATGTGGCACCTCTGGCTCTGTTCTACATTTACAGCATTTGGCAGAAGCCCTTATCCAGAGCGATTTATATTATCTCATTTTTATACAGCTGAGCAAATGAGGGTTAAGGGCCTTGCTCAGGGGCCCAACAGTGGCAGCTTGGTGGACCTGGGATTGAACTCACAACCTTCCGATTGGTAGCCCAACACCTTAACCACTAGGCTACCATATGCCCATATGTTCATATACCATATGTTCTAGCGTATGTTCTGAAATTGTGGTGTTCTGCTTCTCTTAACACACAACAGTAAACAATTACACAGCTCTTTTATAGCTCCTTCTCTTATGTGTACACGCATGCACGCAAACACACACACACACACACACACACACATACTGTACACACACATACACGCAGCACTATCTGTCAAGTTGTAATAACAACACTACCGGATTACTGCCATTTGCTGTTGTATTTGATGTCATGATGATGTCCTGACAGTCACTTAGTGTATCCTGATAACCATCTTTCACATCTCTCATCCTTCCTTATCCTTGAGTAAAGTGTAGTATTGTAAAGAATGCTCTAATTAAAGACTGTGGTGTTTCTTGAGTGTGTCACTGACACGCAGCTTCACATAATTCCACCTGTAAGTTCGGGCACTGACAACCAACTTAAGCAACAAGCTGAAACCTAACCTTATACATATACACACACACACATACACAAGCCTGTCTTTTCCTACAGCCATGACGAACATGTACATCCACAAGGCTGTTTTTATTCTCAAAGTTTTGTCATGTGTTGTCATGTATCTTATGTGCTTAAAGTCACTCACTAACTGCTGAAATCTTCATAGATCTACTTTATAGCTGTAAATACTATCTGTAATAGCTCTACCCTCACCTTTGGTCTTCAGTAGCATTTAATATTTAATATTTATTATCAGTACAAATACTGGCCTAACAATAAACAATAAACACTCAACATTGTTAATATACAGTTTGCATTTATTAATAAATGTGTGTGTTATAAGCACTTGCTCACATACAGAAACTATACTATGTTTTATATCATACTGTTGGTCAACTGCTCACATCACCTGTTTAAATGCTTTAAGTTTGAGTTGCTTGGAATTGTGTTGTATCATGTTACGCAATAATATTTTGTTGACCTAGCTACATTTGCGTTGTGGTGTTTTATATGTTGTCTCTAAAAATTTTGAATGGCAAAGACGTACGATGGTCCACATGTAGTGGTGGTACAACAATGTCTACACAATGGTAGAAATGTCTACACAATGGTAGAAAATGCAATAACAAACGAAACAAAAAAAAAAAGGCAAACCAGAAAGAACGAAACAAACCAAACTTTTGTTCTTTGTGTTTCTTTGGTCTGATGTTGTATATGAGACACTGCAAACATGGTTTTATAATAAATCGTACATTTATTAGTGTTTTTCATTTATACATTATCAGTATTACTTATTACCTCTGTGTGATCCATTAATAGCTTACGACAATTTTGAAATGTTTTCATTTGCCTTAAGCAGATACCATATAGCATGTTTGAATTTTAAGTCAACTGATCCTTTAGTCATAACTCAGTATTTGTGTGTATGTGTGTAACGGGTCTAATCATTATATTAGCTTTTCTTATCTAAATGTAAATGTATTATTGAACTGCGGCTTTGGCACTGGAGTATAATGGAGTAGAGCCTCTGTCTGTTATGACTGCTTATAGTAAACCTAATTTCTATTTACAACATGTATATGACTAAAGTTTAATTTCCCTGAGTTGGAGGATAAGATAATCATAAACCTTAACTTTGTGTTAGTATCTATAACAAACAACAACTTATTATGGCTTTAGCAAGAATGTTTCTTTAAATGTTTGGTCTGATATCACACTGTATTTTAATCTTGAGTGAGTAAGCTTCAGTTTCACATCGTGTCATTTCATGTTTGACTCATTCATCTCACCAGACTTTTAGACTTTTGGGTCGGTGCTTCCTGGTCTAAATGAAATTGTTTTACAAAGCGATATGGTGTCTGAAACTCTGAAGAAGAGGGCGTTATCAGGGGACATGGCAGAGGGACTTTTGCTGGGAGAGGGAGAGGCAGGAAGAGTGTGATGTAAGATGTGGAAGCATACAGGAAACAGAGGGAGGAGGAGGAGGAGAGAACCAGAGGGAGCCTTCCCTTTTCCTGGAATAGCCAGTTTCAGTCTTTCTGCCTTTTCTCTCTCAAAACTTTCAGTATCAGTATAGAGGATGAAGCAGCAGAACAGGACACTGATTTCTGCCTGAAAGTGATTGCTGACATTATTGGGAAACAACCTGAAGCAGCGTTCTCCTTTGGTCTAAAGTAAACGAAGGCTGAAAAACATGTACAGTGGATATGGAGGTACTCTTAAACTCAGAAGGATCTCAGAGAAGTTTGTGGCTGATTTGTGGCTGACTAGGTTCCTGTCGGTTATGACAGGACTTTTTTTTTTTTTTTATGCCGTCTATGCTGGATAATCTGTGATTTTGGTCATTTGTGTGTTTACGTGTTGTGGCTTTGGCTGATCCTTCATTTGCTTACTTCCCCTTGCACAGTTTGGGTGCTGTTGTTTACAAGGAAAGATGTTTGATTCTGAAGTGATCTGTCTTTTTTTTTTTCGTAGCAATCAGTATTGATTTCATGAAAGCCAGATTTCAATACTTTATGTTCTTTAGATGGATGAGAGAACGGGGTGGTGTTGGGGTTTGAGCAGTTGGGAATGGGGTAGAAGCTATAGGTATTGAGGCAGTTAATCACAATTTTGGGTTTCAGCTCCTCTCATTGACAGATGCCATTTTGTCTACATTCATGTCTGTGTGAAATTGCTTTAAATTCTCCAGCTGCGTCTGACACCTGAGGGTGGACTAACCTAAACAGAGCAAGAGGTCAGCAAGGACAGAACATGTCCTCAGGCACGCAGCTCAGGTTTACCATGCCTTGTGTTTGAAGGGGCTCTAAGTGCACTCACTAAAGTTAAGGGTCACTGGTTCAGCATAGCCACAGGGATTGGAGCTGTGAGCGTAGGAAATCATTAACATAGCAGCTTTTTGGAGTTTGACATACACAAACACTGAAAATGTCTCCTCTTGCCTAAAGAGTGAGGAGGCACCAGAAGAGGATACAGGCACGGAATGGAATAATGAAAGGAAGGATATTTTGGGTGGGAAGGAAAAATGTTTCCGTGTTAGTAAAAAAGGAAATAAGCAAATGAGCATAATTATGTGGTCAATAACACCATATATTTTACTATTGTAGGAACATTGTTTTCTTCTTTATTGTGTTTTTTATATGTAATGTTCATTGACAAACAGCAAATTGCTCTTTAACTGTAATGTTTTGCTCAGTCTGTCAATGAGTAGCCTGCAGCTTGTTAATAATTATTACAATTACTGAAGAGACAGCAGAAAAGTGGACACGATACTTCAGTCTCTCCAGAGGAGTCTGGGTATCTGAACATGCCTGTTAGCATGCTGTTGTTTTTGGATAAAACCTTGCCTTTGTCTTTATGTTTCTTGTGAGCTGACTGCTAAGTACTATTACATGCTCTGGGCACAACAGCCAGCTTATCTGGAATATGAATGGAATGTGGAGTCGCTTAAATAAAAAAAAAAAAAAGCCTGGCTTCGCTTTAAAAAAAGCCATTCATTTGTCAGCATGTTGTCAGTCATATTAATGAAACTCAGCCCTCATTTTATCAAATGCAAATCTCTAAAAAATATATATATATATATATATATGTGTGTGTGTGTGTGTGTGTGTGTGTGTGTGTGTGTGTGTATATATATATATATATATATATATATATATATATATATATATATATATATATATACACGTGTATACACGTGTGTATATATATATATACATATATACGTATATATATATATATATATATATATATATATATATATATATATATATATATATATACGTATATATATATATATATATATATATATATATATATATATACGTATATATATATATATACACACACACACACACACACACACACACACACACATATATATATATATATATATATATATATATATATATATATATATATATATATATATATATATATATATTTTTTTTTTAGAGATTTGCATTTGATATATATATATATATTCGACATAAAAATGCCAGACACACATGCTTTGTTTTTGTGTTTTCATGTATTACTGAAATTTGGATAATGATTTCTATAGAAATGATTTATTTTCTCTGTATGTGCAATATGTCATATTATTCATGTCAGTATGATATACAGTCAGCTAAGTTTCTGAAGTTAGTGCTGAGTGAAGTGATGAAGGATTTCTCAGGTCCAAATATTAAATGTCTTTGCTCGAGGAACCAACAGTGGCAGATTGGTGGTACTGGTATTCAGATCAGTAGAGCAGGACTCTAAACACTGAGCCACTACAGAATTTTGTCTGTTACGATGAGCAGTGTTATGATGAGTTTTTGAGAGCAGCATGTTAAACCAGTGTGTACCACAGCCTACAGTTTTATCCTGGGCTAATGTCTTGTTTGGAGTATTGTGTGTCTTATCAATGAGAAGTAGTATCTCAGTGGTTGGACACTGTGGTAAAATCCCAGCACCGCCAAGCTGCCAGTACTGGGCCCTCGAGTTGTATAACTGCCCTGCTCAGTTGTATAAGTGAGATATACATAACTGTACAGTAAGTCACTCAGGAAAAGTCTGCCAAATGCTGTTAATGTAAATCTCATCAGCTCCCAAAAACATTCCAGTAAGTGAACTGGTGTCTCTAAACTTCCTCTGCAATTTAAATGTGTGTGTGTGGGGGTGTGTTTGCATGAAGTTCTGAGCTGGAATGACTTCCCATCCAGGGTGAATTTCTGCCTCACACCCAGTGATTCCTGGAATAGACTCCGCATCCACCAGCAAAAAGCAGTGACTGAAGAAGGAAGCATTAATATTTTTTCTTTTTTTCTTTTTTTTTAAATAGAATTTCTTGCTGTTGAAAGCCTATAGCCTATAAATTGTTATTCAAATTTATTAGCATCTGAAATAGAGTTTTTTTTTGTTACAGTTTTTATGTTTATTTTAAGCACAGCTTGATGAACGTTTTAGATGAAAATGAGGACTTGGCTAGCAAATTATATCCAGGAGGCATGATGATGCTCATAAACACATAGCAGACATAGAATGGTTGTGCTATTCTAAACTAGACTTTGGTCCGTTTGTCTGACTGAGCTGTTTATTTTATTATGCTATTAGAAAACCTCAAACTAGTAAAAGTTCTTTGGTTTCTCTCTGCAGAAACCCTTGAATATTCTATGTAGAATGCTATTTATTATTATAACAATGTACTATATTATTATTTAATAATATAGTGCATTATTCTGGATTTGACAGGACAGCAGCTTTCCATAGAAAAAACATAGACTGAGTGGGAGACATGTTCCTGTTCTTGTAAGTCTTGAATGTTTATGGGATTAAAGAGGGCACCATTCTAATCCATTAACACTGGAGCTAAAGTGTACACTGAAAGAAGGCTGATTCACTAGTTATGTGGTTATATAAAACTTTGCTAGGTCAGCAGTTAAGCCCAAGTGGTGCTATGACCCCTGGTACTAAGACAGACACATTTATAAGGAATTGAGCTGTCATGATAAACAAATGTCACGAGACATTGCAGCTTGTCAGGAGAGTACACGATGTTGCTCTACAGGGTAACATGTGTCCTGTCCCTGTGTGTTGTGTTATTGGGCAGTGTGTGGCCCCATGCACTTTGTTTTCTGGAACAGTCCTGGAAAAAGGCCACAGCATCAGAACAATATAAACACCCTGACGCACAGGTTTGTGAATTTCACAGTTATTTCAAAGCCTCAATTATAGTAGCCAGTGGAACATCATAGGCAAATTCTCACATTTACACCTTGATTCAGTGATTCTCATCAAATCCTGAGTTTGTGCCCAGAGTGTCTTTTCTTCTCAGGTAGGCAGACAGACAGGAGCTCATGGTTTGGAACCTGAGGCGTGTTTTTACCCCTATGGAAGCTTCTGGGATTTTTCACGGTAGGAGGGTGGAAATCGACAGGTTTAAGCGTTAGGCAGGCTGACAATGACAAGGCGAAGATGTGTCGCTTGGCTTGTTTAAGTAGGAACAAGCAAGAGGTGGCCAGTCCAGGTAAAGGCATACATATTAATGAAATCATTTTGTTATTTAAGTAATTGTGATATTTAACTGTTTTGGAAGACTTTATTAAAACGCAAATAGTAAAGAAAGTCTTTTTTCTAGAAAGATTTTTCTAGCCATGGTTGCTATCATTTTTTGTACTTGCTCTGTTATTGTTATACTGTTATATGTTCAACAACAGGAGTAAAATGGCTTGAGACTGTAGGCATGGTCCCCAAATGGTTTCTGTCATTGGTCAGCTGGAAATGCTTGTTTTTTTAGTGCTTATATTACAGAAGAATTAAAGAAGAACTGCTTGATTTCTTGTTGATCTGACCGAGGTAAGCAGTGTGGCTGTGCCCTAATGGCCTCAAAGCTTAGTTATTGCCCTCTACATGCCATTCCAAATAAAAAACTCTTAATCAGTAAACATCATAAACTTTTCATGGCCACCTCTGTCTTCTTCTATGTAGACATTTATATTTCATGACTGTAGGACTTTTATCACATAATGTATTATGTCTTGACCTTTCTGAGTTCAAAAAGCTCAAGTGGTAATATATATTAGGTGATGACTGGTCTTGACCTCTAGCTTTGGTAGAGAAATCCATAAGCATTTCACCAGTAAACATGGCCAAAAGCTGCCTACTTAACCGAAAGAGGTGATTTTTGACTGACATGGCAGATGCCTAACTGCAGACATTTCCCATAGCTCATCGGGAAGCGCGGGAAGAACTCGCACACAAGTTTCACACAAAACTCTTGAACAGTCTTTAAAGACAGGATTCTGCTGTTTTTAGAATGAAAAGTTATGTTTGAAACTCAGAAGTGCAACATTCTGAAGATGTAGCCAGAAAACTGTAAAGACCTCTGATGCTAGTGGCTTAGGTTGAAACTATAGCAGCAGCTCTGTGTATAAGATCTGGACGGTAACAAAAGAAGCAAACCTTGCTTTTCCCTCCTGAGGCCAATAATGTGCCTGTGTTTCCAGTGAAGTTCTCATATCTATTGGCTTTCTATTCCCCTACATAGGCTATGTATTGCATGATAATGCTTTCATACCTTTTCATGCTCTGTATGTCTCAGAAATCACTCTGAGATTTAGGAAAATAAAAAGGCTTGTCACTAGTAATGCCTGTCGGAATTGAAAATACTCAAATACTCTCAAATGGTAAAAAGAAATACTTTAAAATAGTATTCTAACAAAGTAAGGGACTGGTAATTGCCTGTGAAAATTTGCAATACTGGATCGGTATTGGACGCTGAACTGGATACAATTGATTAATATTAAAATTAAGAATGATTGATTTGGGTGATTTTATTTTGAAAATATGGTTTGTCCATGAATCAGGGGAACGCTGGATCGAGCCAGATTATCAGCTCAGATGCTTCTGAGCTTTTGTCTCTGCATTAACGGTGCATTGTTTCAGGCTGGGTGATTCCAAGGTTTGGTACCTTTCCTGATTCAAGTCTTCCATGATGACTCTGCTTCGGTGGAGTGTTTTGAGGGTTGTTTCTGGACTGACTTTGTGACTGAGGTATAGGTCAGCAGATATAAGTCTAAAATAGATACAAAACAGAGCAGGAAGCTAGTGACAGTTTATCTAGACTAGAAAAGATTTGACATGTTTAGCAGAAGAATTCAGCCCTTAAGAAAGAGATTTTGCATGGGTGGTGTCCAGGATGTTCCACAGTCATTCAGATCGGCTCTACGCCATCTTCCTGAGCCCCCCTTGGGCCATTGTTTCCAGGGTGGAAGTAGTGACCCATCATGCTCTCACCAGCAATCTCTCTCTTCACATGAACAGGAACCACCGAAAGCCTTTACTTAGCAACACAACACAACCTTAAGAGCTCACTCTGTATTGGAGCGTTGTCAAGCAGCTTACAGTTGTTTACATCCCGGTTTTAAAGAAGAGAATCTTCTGCTGTAGTCTGACACGCATAACTTACTGACATGTTTATATAACATATTTCGTTATGCTGTGTAACAAAGCCGTTTTAGCCGTTTTAGGTGTGCAAGTAACAAATTCTGTCATTTTGATGCAGCTGTGGTATATTCTCTAAACTTTGTGAAAATGGAACAATAGTTGTGTAGTTGAAATGATATTGAGGCACAGGAGATGAGTGATTTTGGTAATGTTATGGAAAGCTCTTTGTTTTCTTTTAAACCACTTTGGTTTTGAACAGACCACATTTGTCATGTAGGCATGATCTTCAGTTTCTAAAAATCTATCAAAAAAGATTTCCCCACCTTATTTACAAGGACTCTTATGCATATAATGCGCTTCCATAACTGTAATATTAATAATAATAATCATAATCATAATCATAATTTGTTGCTGCTCAGTAAAAAAAAATCTGTATCCATTCATCCATTGATGAGATTGATCAGTTTGCCTGCTGTGCCTTAACCATCTATTCACATTTGCTTTGTGTCCACAGGGAGCCCCTCCAGATCAGTGTCCACCATGTCCCTGTCTGTGCGGCCAACACGCCGAGTCCTTGCCAGATCCATCACTAGGAGCCAGTCCTTTGCCGGAGTCAACTCCCAAGACAAGCTCTACAGGTCAGTGTATACCTAAACATACACATGTAGGTTTTGCATCAGGAATGTGAGAATGTGTAATCCAAAAAACCTGGGAATAACAAGTATCAGGCAGTCAACCATGAGTCCGGGCTGGGTCATTTCATCATGGGTCTGGTCAAGAACAGTCTACTATGAACCTAGGACTGTCCACCATGAGTCTGGCCTGGGAAAGTCCACCATGAGTCTGGGCAAGAACAGTCTACTATTAGTCTGGTAGAGTCCACCATGAGTCTGGCCTGGGACAGTTCACCATAGGTTTAGTGTGATAGTCAACTATACTGTATAATGCTCAACTAATTGCAATATATCATATAAATGCTGCTATTTTTTGTATGTTTGTTTTTTAAAGATTGTTTGGGGGTTTGATTCTTGGCATGCTATCTCTGTACTCCAGTTTCTTCCACCAGTCCAAAGACATGTATTGTAGGCTGATTAGCATTTCTATATTGTCCAAAGTATGTGAGTATACGTGTGAGTGTGACTGTCCAGGATGTCCCCCACCTTGTGTCTCAAGTCCCCTGGAATAGCAGTACAGAATATGAATGGATAAATCCATTATACTGTAAGCCCATCTAGCTATATCTATCTGTATACCCTCAGGTGACAAAATGCAAAATCTCATAACATACTGAACGCAGTCACACTTGTATGATCCAGGTGTCGGTCATATTTTTATTTAGTGATCACAGCTGACAGGATGTCCTTTCCAGCCTTTATCCTCCAAAAAACAAAACGTCAACCCCCAAAAGCTGGCCACTTGAGTTTAGCATGCAAAGGAAACTATGTCTTTTCTTTAGTATGGGAGTGTTAGAGAGAGAAAAATCTTTTTGAGAGATGTTTTGAAAGATCTTCTTTTCCAAACATACGCAAATGGCAGTTTTTCTTTAGATTAAGAATCATAAGAGTAATAATGTCACAGCAATTTCCAGAAAAACAAACAAAAACTTTTCTCTGTAAGATTAAGTTCTGTCTGCTGAAAATCTACTATACATTTGCTAATATTAGCCAATTTTTTGCATTATAAATGCAGACGTCTTCTGTGCTTCTACACACATTCCATTTTGTTAAATTAACTGACTTTTTTATTTTTTGTATTTCTGTATAACTTCTATCGATTTGTTGTATTTTTATTTTTTTATTTTTTGGAAAATTAGCCTTGCTATTATTACTTGTACCACTGCTAGTCTATTGAATGTTTGTATTGTATTATTTGGAAAATGATAAGGGGTGAATGTAAATGACTGAAAATAAGACTGCATTTGTCTGCAAGTTTGTCATCTGAAACACGAGTAATTTGATTGCTGCTTCACCAGATACAGAGAGCTGTGAGAGTTAACTATATTACAAATAACCAGATATTTTTAAATTTAGCACATCTTGAGTGGATCATTAAGTATGTTTTGTAGAGTAGTGTTGATTTGTATTTTGTTAGAGATGTTTATTTGTTTCTCATGAAGAAACTCTTTGCTCTCTTGTTTTTTTTTTTTTTTGTTACCTGGGAGGGAATATATGAAGAAAAGAGGATAAAAGAGATGTGTGTGTGTGTGTGTGTGTGTGTGTGTGTGTGTGTTTTAGGAGACTCTCGGTGTTCCGCACTCCAGCGTGTTCCAGAAAGTCTCCCTCTAGAGGAAGCAGGATGTTCACCCTCTCTGCCAAGTCACCTCCTCCGAAGGTGCCCCAGCCTGAGAGGTTGGATGAGGTGTATGAGGCTCTGAAAAGAGGACTTCAGTAAGTATACACACACAACAGATAACATGACTGCACAGCAGCTGCCATCAGTGCTTCAGAATCATGATCATCGTTTTGTTTGGAAGTTGGCAATTCATGTTTCCACTTACAGCTAGTGTTTTAGACCCTAAACACTACAGATGAGATGTGTCTCTTCTGAACAGTATCTGGGAAAAATAAATGCCCACTTCTCTGTTCGTTTGTCTTGTATCAGATGATAATGATGTTTTCTTTCTTCAGAACTTAAATAGTTCTTGTTCTTATCTTATTCAGAGATTTTTTTAACAAGCCATGTCACTAGTTCACTAATCAGACCAGGGTGGATAAATATAATGAAAAGTCTATAAATGTCTGTCTAACATTTCCCCCTTCTGACCTAATGGTACCTGAGGTATTTAGTGGTTAGCACATTTTCCTAGCACCTTCACGTTTGGTGGTTCAATTCCTGCCTCCGTTCTGTGTGTGCAAAGTTTCTATGTTCTCCCTGTGCTTTAGGGGTTTCCTCCAGCTACTCCGGTTTCCTTTGTCAGACCAAAAAAACGTGTTGTATGATGATTGCCGTCTCTACATTATTTGTAGTGTTAATGTTAGTATGTGTGCAAAATTGTACCCTGCAATGAGAATGTCCCCGGTCCTGTGCTCTGAGTCTCCTGGGAAAGACTCCAGGTCCTCAGTGTCCCTGGGTAGGATAAGCAGGTCAGAAAATTGATGAATTGATTAGGTAAACTGCAAGGAGAGGATCTCCAACAGATGCTGAGCTGGTTCATGTTTACAAACCCTGGCTCGTTGGGCTACAGCCACTTTGTCATTTGTTTACTGGCTTTGATGCAGTATTTTTTATACTCAGTACTCAGTTCAGCCTGTTTAAATATTGGAAGGCCTGCATCCAGACCACAGTCCGTTAGTCAGATGACCTCTGAAGAGGGAATTGGAGTTTACCAAATAACTTGAAGCTGACATAAACAATCTTCTGGGGAATAAATAATGATTGGTGTTGCACTTTCTGAGTTTTGCTTCATATGGAAAACTCAGAAAGTGAGAGCAAGGTTTTTAACCTTTTACATGCTTAATCTCATTTGAAAACAAGTTATCTAAAACAATCGTGTCTGGAAATGTACAGTACATTGTTATGGGTCAACTATTCAATACACACACAGATGCGTGTTGAAAAGCTGATTTCTGTGCTTGCAGATCTTACCTTCAGGTCCATCAGATGGAGCTGGACAGTCTGAACCATCAGATGAAGGAATCTAAGAGAAACTCACGCCTGGTAAGAGAATGTTACTAACAATTACGCAATAATAATTTTAATGTTTTATAATTTAATTTTAAAATTTTAAATCAGCAGCAATCACATAATCACAAAGTCACTTGCATACTCTGAGGAGCTTGTGTTTGACCAATCAGCAGCTTTCAGCATGGCAGGCTCCACCTTATTCCTGGTACTTAGTCTGGGTCAACACAGGAACTAAAATAATTTCTCTGGTGGAAAAATGCCTAGAAACATGCATAGAGGTCCTGAAAAATGTTCTAAAATGTTCTTATTTACTTGGTGATGAAAAGCCATGGCTAGCCTAAATAAGAACATGCTTGCAGTCTAATGCTAATAAATGGGGAGGGGTTGTGTTTGCTCAGTGGTTATGGAGTTGGCCTATAGAATGGAAGGTTGAGAGTTTGACCCCAGGTCCACCAAGCTGTTACTGCTGGGCCTGTAAACGAGGCCCTTAACCTTCAATTGCTCCATTGTATAAGAAGAGACAAAATTTGTTACTTTGGATAAGGTCATTTGCAAATTCCATTAATTTAAATCTAGTTGGCATTTCATTTGAACCTTTTTTAAAATTTTCTTTCTTGATCTTTCTTTGCTTCCAGGGATTTCTTTATGAACTGGACAAGGTGAGAGACACTGTCTTTTACTGCTATTAATCTTAAGAACTCTGCATTTAGTAATTTTAGTTTAGTCATTACTTTAGTGATTTGTAATAATTACTTACTAATTCTACTGAATCACTGTATGTGATGTGTTTTTATCTACAGCCTATGCAATATACATGATATATATATAATGTGTGTGTGTATGTATGTGTGTGTATGTGTATATATATATATATATATATATATATATATATATATATATGTATATACACATATACATATATACTGTATGTATACAGGGGGCTTAGTGGTTAGCACGTTCGCCTCACACCTCCAGGGTCGGGGTTCGATTCCCGCCTCCGCCTTGTGTGTGTGGAGTTTGCATGTTCTCCCTGTGCCTCGGGGGTTTCCTCCGGGTACTCCGGTTTCCTCCCCGGTCCAAAGACATGCATGGTAGGTTGATTGGCATCTCTGGAAAATTGTCCGTAGTGTATGATTGATTGAGTGAATGAGATTGTGTGTGCCCTGCGATGGGTTGGCACTCCGTCCAGTGTGTATCCTGCCTTGATGTCCGATGACGCCTGAGATAGGCACGGGTTCCCCGTGACAGTTCGGATAAGCGGTAGAAAATGAATGAATGAATATATATATGTATATATATGTGTATGTGTATATATATATATATATATATATATATATATATATATATATATATATATATATATATATATATATATATATATATATATATATATGTATGTATGTATGTGTGTATATATATACATACACAAAGCGTGTAGAGAAATGTTTTAGGGTAACTTGCAGATTTCTACCACCCCTCTGAAATTGGTATACCTTCTTTGTGACAGAAGCGAGTCGTATTATTTAATCTTTATATTTTTATTTTTCTAATAATCGAATATTTTTCTTTTTCTTTAATATAAAATACATTCTGCCAGTCTCTTAGGGTGTACATTATTATGCAATATTAATGTTCAGTTCTATTTTCTGCAGCAAGTGAAGGTGATTGAGAGGTTCATGCGACGACTGGAGTTCCACATCAGTAAGGTACGCATGCTGTATATTTAGAATGTGACAGCTTTAATTTGCTTATTAAATATAGGAGAATGGTATAAATAAATAGCTAATTAAGAAGACTGATCTGTATGGCTGTGTGTTGGTGTGTGTGTATACACATGTTTACACATACACCATATCTATATCTTTGTTTAATGGTTTATAAAAGGATTATGGTGAATGTGTACATTGTTTTATATGAATTTGTAATGCATTTGAATATTAATAGACTATACTTTTATAGAGAGTGACTTTGAAAACTCAGGAAGATCCCAAGAAGGCTGAACAATTTGGTGATCGAATCTACTGTTAGGTTTTCAGATAGACTATTAGATAGTTATATATTGTTATATATTTAGGAAAATCACAGGTGAAATTAGGTGTTTTCATTCATTTCAGAGTATGCAGTTGTTTTGGCTTTTCAGTGTTTTCAGTCATTTCAGAGTTTTCAGTCTGTTCAGTGTATACTGTTGTTTCAGTAGTTTCAGTGTATGTGGTATTTTCAGTAGTTTTACTGTATTCAGTGTACTCAGAGGTTTCAGTATATTGCGTAGTAGTTTGTTGCTGTGTTGTGAAACAATCCTTTTTCTAAATACAAACAAGCAAGATTTGTAGCTAGTTATACAAGAGCACAGTCTGTTTATATCATCATCCTGCACATTTTGGCCAAAGCATGCAGCCGAATGAATCTGTCAGAAACATATATCTGATCATACTCAAATGACTTGGAAGTGGCAGAGCAGAAAAGCACAGAAGTGTTTGTTCTAATGTCTGGAGCTGTTTGGATCCTAATGATGCCACAGCCATCCATGGCAAAGGGTCCAAGGGAGACAATTGGTCGTGCTCTCTGTGTTGGATGTGATACTCTCTTGCCATGGCACTCACAGAGCTTTAAACTCATGCATGTGGAAGAGGGTGGATAACACTTTACTCTGTGAGTAAAGTCATGCATTTGGCTGGTTTTACTGTACATGACTCTTTATCGTTCACCCTTTACAGCTGTTGTATGAAAGGAAGCTGGCTGGTGAGTGCAGGAATTGTTTTGTAAAATTCATTTTTCTCATCTGTAAACATGTTATGACTAATAGTTCAAATGAAGCAAATGAGGTAGTATGTGTGACGGCAAATGGACATGTACATGGAGATACGCAAAGACACACATCTCTATATGTGCAGATGAAGCAAATGAGGAAGTATGTCTGGCGCGCACACACACACAGATACGGGTCAGAGACAAGGGCCAACTTTAAACAGAGTTCTTCCTCTCACTGTGCAGTCATACTTTAATTTTACAGGCCAGAGGACACCCAGACATCTGGTGCACAGGAAGTAGCCTTCATCCTCACTTCCTCTTCCTCTTCTGTTCTTGCAGATTTGTGTCATCTGTAATAAGTAATTATTACATATTCATCACATCCATTTATACCAATATTGTAAACAGTATACTAAAAGCTTGTGTGTGTGTATATGACAATAACACGTATAACCATTATTAATGGACCGGATATGTGTTTAGCGATTTCCCTTCTCTGGTTAAAGTATGTATTTGAAAGAAGACCAGCTGTGAACGCTATAAACCAGACTACTTCGCCATAAGAACACTAGTCTAAATACCTCCAGATGATGAGTGTTTGTGTGTGAGTGTCTCTCAGTGTAGTAAAACTGAAAAGCCTTCCTTTCCTGCTCTTTCCTTAACTGGGGATAAAGCCGTATTTTGAAACCGTTCCAAATGTTCAAAATGTTTCTGTTTGTAATGTTCTTACACATGTGTGTAAGAAGTGTTCAGCTTTAGCAATCGTCTGGGTTTTGTCTGCACACTGGATGTGTACACATACACACACACACGTGTCCACCTTCCTGCTAAGCTCTCGGTGTGTCTGCATCTTTAATCTCACTCTCTCACAATACCAATCATGCCAGAGTGTTATCAGAACTGCTGCATGTAGTAACTTTTTAAAGGCCTTTTAATCCTTGTGTGAACTTGCTGAATGGAATTTATACTAAATCTGCAAAAAAAAGTGCATTTATAGAAAACCTGCTTAGCACATGGACGTCGTAGAATAATCCGTAAGTGTTTTCGCATAAATAAACTCGTTACACTGAATGGAAAAAAACAAAGCTGACAAAAGACTTTGTGTTTCAGTCTTTTTTGTTAACAGCTCACTAATCCCTTTTTCTCTGACAAAAGCTAAGTTGTCGAGGCTTTCAGTATGTTTACCTATTTACACCATAATAACAGGATAAATATTCTTATATCTTGTGATTGAATAATAGTCAGGAAACTCCAATGTTTATGGAAAATTTGATCAGCAGGATAAGTGGTTTAAAATCTGTAGGCACATGAACAAGATTAGAAATTATCTTAATATAGGTGTGTGTGTGTGTGTGTGTGTGTGAGCTCTTCGAGAGAGTAGTATAATGACATGAATAGATGGCCATTGTGTTAGGTTTTAAATATATTTGCCTTGTGTTAACTTTGCTTTAGATAGAAATGCAGCTTTTCTTTGGAAAACTAAAAAAGCAGAAATAATTACTTTTAGTGGCTAGTAAAGAACTAGGTGTAAAGTTAGTATTAGTACTAGCTACACCTAATCAGAGACTGCTGTTTGTGTCTGCAATATGTAATGTAATGTATCCAAGTTAATCTTCAGCACCTTGCTAGTTTCATATGATCTCTACCTGCCTGCTTACTTTACTCTTGCTTAGATCCATAACCTGCGCAACAAAGAAACAAGACATTCAACGTTGAATTTTAATAGAAATTTATGAAGTTATCAACACAGCAAAACAGCTGCACTAATATAGATTTTTTTTTATAGATATGAACTAAAATGACCAATAAAAATTAGTAGTCTCTTGTTTCTATAGAGGTGCATATTATCTCAGAAGTGCTACAGTTGTTTGTGTGTGTGGGGTGTGTGTGTGTGTGTGTGTGTGTGCGTACGTGCATGCGTCTGTCAAATATGAAGAGGTTGCCTCACCCTCTTATATAAAAAAATTGCTGGCTGAGGAAAGACTCCACACACACACACACACAGACACACACTTCTGTTTCCTTATTTATTATAGTGTGTCATGAAGTGTGGGAACTGTTCTATGTACTGATTAAAATCAGTGAATTGGTGAATAGAGAGATAAGAATAAGACTCTTATTGCTCTCAGTAATCTTACTAGGACACACATATCCCTGATCAGCACAGCACACACTTTGTCTGACCTATAAAGTAAATCCAGATCAACTTGAGTAAGTGCTTGATTACTATAAAGTTTGTGTCTTGTGTACAGTACGTCAGTGACCAAGTGTGGGTGCTGACTGCATGAGGAATTTCCTGTCTGTGCCACTGCCTTGTATTTTGGTGCGTTTACCAAAAGCATTGCAGACAGATCAATAAAGCATTAATTATGTATATCCGGGTTAGTAAAATTGATAGTGATTAAAGCCTAATGAAAGTAAATACAGATCTTATTTGTTTGTGTGTGTGCGTTTGAGAGAGCCAGCAAGAGGATCTGTGGATATTTTTGTGCTTTAATCACCAGCTACGTACTAACTGCACTGCAGTTAAGTCTTTATTCTGTGTGTATTTATACCTGCATACACACACACATCACTGATCACTGGTCCTAATAAAGACTATTGCAGATTACTTCCAGAGGTACAAACTATTTACTCTTTCAGAGTAAATAACTATACTCAACTATACTCACTATTTCGTCTTTTTTCAGAATCAGAATCAGAATCAGGTTTATTGGCCAAGTGTTTGTGACTCTTAAAAGTACAGACATAAAGAACACTATACTATACAAACTATACAAGACAATGCAGATGATGAGATACAATATAGACAGAATGAGTATTAGATATGAATATAGAATATGACTGATCAGTTATGTACATAAAATGTACATAACAATATTGTGCAATATTATGCTTTTTGTACAATATTCAGCAGCAGTAGTGTGTGTAATATATACAGACGATGTGATAATAATAATAATAATAATAATAATAATAATAATAATAATAATATATAGTGTGCTATCCAATATGACACCCAAACTTTTAACCTGAGAGGAAGGACAGATTGCAGTATTGTCAATATGTAAAGAGAAACAGTTACATTTAGACACAACTGATCTAGTGCCAACAAGCAGAGCCTCAGTTTTATTGCCATTTACCTTCAAAAAGTTCGCTGAGAGCCAGTCTTTAATTTCAGCTAAACAGCTTGACAAAGACGGCAGAGGAAAAGAACCAGTGGGTTTGGCAGACAGGTAGAGTTGGGTGTCATCTGCATAGCAGTGAAAATTAGTACCATATTTCCTTAAGATATCACCAAGAGGAAGCATATATATAATGAAAAGAAGTGGGCCCAAAACAGAACCCTGGGGAACACCAGTGATGACTGTAGATGTTCTTGAACTAAAACCTTTTAATTGAATACGCTGACTGCACCCAGATAGATATGACCTAAACCAAGACAGAACAGTGCCAGTAATACCAATGGAAACTAATCTGTCAATAAGTAAGTTATGTGAGATAGTATCAAAGGCAGCGCTCAGTCTCAGTGCTGTGGTGGGGACGAAAACCGGATTGAAAAGTTATTGTTGGACAGATGTTCATGAATTTGAGTTGCAATACACTTTTCAACTACCTTAGAGATAAATGGTAAGTTTGAAATAGGACGAAAATTTTCAAAATTGAATGGATCACCCCCTGGTTTCTTAAGTATGGGTGTGATAATAGCAGATTTAAGAGATGGAGGTACAAAACCAGAACCAAGTATAGCCTGACTGACAGTCCTGGTAATGCATTACTTATAGATATGAAGCAGTGAATATAATTATGGTGAGTTGTTGATTAGGGTGATTAGCTGGGGAAAGAAACTGTTCCTGTGTCTGGCAGTTTTAGTAAGCAAAGTTCTGTAACGCCTGCCAGAAGGGAGGAGCTGAAAGAGGTTGTGTCCAGGGTGTGAAGGGTCAGTGGTGATTTTTCCTGCCCGGTTTCTGGTTCCTGGGGAGTGGGCAGGGGGGCACCAATTATTTTTTCTGCTGTTTTTACTGTGCATTGCAGTCTGTTCCTGTCCTGTTTTGTTGCTGCACCAAACCAGATGGTGATGGATGTGCACAGGACAGATTCAATGACTGCAGTGTAGAACAGCATCAACAGGCTCCTGTGGTAGACCATACTTCCTTAGTTGGTGTAGAAAGTACATCCTCTGCTGGGCCTTTTTGATGATGGAGTTTATGTTGCACTCCCATTTCAGGTATTGGGAAATGGTAGTGCCCAGAAACTTGAAGGCCTCCACAGATGACACCGGGCTGTTGGATATTGTGAGGGGGAGTAGTGTTGAGGGGTCTTTCCTAAAGTCCACTATCATCTCCACAGTTTTGAGGGTATTTAGCTCTAGACTGTTCTGACTGCACCATAGCACCAGCCGCTTCACCTCCTGCCGGTATGCAGACTCATCGCCATCTTGGTTGAGACCGATGAGCATAGTATCATCTGCAAATTTCAACAGTTTGGTCATTTGAAGTGCAGTCATCAGTGTAGAAGGAGAATAGCAGTGGGGAGAGGACACATCCCTGAGGAGCGCCAGTGCTGATTGTCCGAATGCTGGAGGTGACGCCACCCAGTCTCACCTGTTGTTTCCTGTCTGTCAGGAAGCTGGTGATCCACTGACAGATGGAAGAGATACAGTGAGCCTTAGGAGTTTGGAGTGGAGAATTTCCGGAATTATTGTATTAGAAGCCAAACTGAAGTCGACAAAGAAAATCCGGGCATATGTCCCTGGGTAGTCCAGGTGTTTCAGAATGTAATGCAGTCCAGTGTTGACTGCGTCGTCCACTGATCTGTTTGCACGGTAGGCAAACTGTAGGGGATCCATCATCTGTTTTGTTTCAGTCTTTAGGTGGGCCAATACCAGCTGTTCAAAGGTCTTCATGACAACAGATGTCGGAGCGACAGGCCTGTAGTCATTCAGTCCAGTGATGGAGGGTTTCTTGGGGACCGGGATGATTGTGGAGAGTTTAAAGCAGGAAGTTTGAGCTTAATGTAGTCGTCATGTTTGTCCTTGAATTGACTTCAAATATTCAGCAGATCAAAAAGAATGAATGTAAAGGTTTCAGTTATGTTTAGGTGGAAAAAACACTGCCACCTGAAAACTTATCAGTCAATCTTTTATGTTTTGTTATGTGAAATGTGACACACACACGCTTATACAGTATGCGTAAATGTATGTACTGTATATTCATTCAGATTGGCTTCACAGTCTTAGCATCAATCTGGTCATGCATATATGCTCATGTGACCTGTTTAAAAAAAACTGATCAATACTGAAAAGTCAATGATGTGACATTTGAAACAATCTCTACACTGAGTATAGACCTCACATGCTTATGTGTCTAACTGCTGTAAGACACTGTAACAGGAAGTAAGAGCAAAAAAAAGTGGCATATAGTATCTTTGGTGGTGGTTTGAAAATGAAAGTAAGTCTGAAACAGCATTTTAATGAATATGTATTGTTTGGTTAGCATTTGCCTGGATATGCATTTTAAGAGTATTATAGGTTCACCACTTTGTCTCTACTTTGATTTAAACCATGATATGTTGTCATAAGATTGTGTCATTGTGTCATTTCTTATATAAGGATCGACTTGAACTTAAATTTCTCAATACTTAAATTTCTTGAACTTAAATTTCTCAATTGAACTTTTTCTCAATACACAATGTTTTTTATCTAATATATATGTATATAGATGAAAATCTATTTTATTGGAAATTTAGCCTACATATGGCTTAAATCTAGAAAAAGAAACTGTACTAAATAGTTGTTAAGCAAAGTTTTGTGGTATTTTAACTAAGTTGATCTTTTTGATCAGAACTGATCTTGTGATTAACTAAAGTTCAAGAAGTTCATCACTACTATAGTAGTGTCAGCTTTATAGATATATAGATCTTAAGGCTGTGTAAATCCACAGACACACACACACAAAACTGCTGATGCCAATCTGTATTCCTTATATATGCAGATTGACGAGCTGTATGAAGCGTACTGTATGCAGCGAAGACTGCGGGATGGAGCCAATAAGATGGTAAAGGCGTACACAGCTTCACCAGGTAGCCGAGAAGCCAGAGAGAGTCTGTCAGAGGCCAACAAGGGCTTTAAAGAATACACAGAGGTGAGTGGCATTCGTGTAATCACATGAGAGACAGTGTGAAATTCTGTCATTAGTAATGTAGTATAGTGGTTATTGTCTCACACAGTCAGGGGCAATTTTAGGGTCAGAGCTTTAGGGGTGCTGAGCACCCAATGAGCCCCACTGCCACCACCCACCCTCTTTTCACACAAAAACAAAAAATATGTCTATTGAAAAATAACTCAATTTAACATTGATTCAACTAACTCCAAAATCCAGATTTTTTTTTCTTTTTTTTAGCTTGCTTAACACTTTTCAGAAGAAAAAACAAGACAGAGGTCATTATGGACTGTCCCTATTCTCTCACCTGAATCTGTCTTTTTTCTTTTAAAGAACTGTCGTATGTCCATTGCTCACTGGCAGGCCACACACACACACACACACACACACTATGGATGAGTCACCCAGGTCCTGTGCTACTCCACAGCGGCGGTGACCCGCTGGACTAAAATAGTCTGAAAATAAACAATCATTGTAGGTGTACCATGGTGAATCAGGATACTGACTCCAGTACTCACCGATATGGTTTCGGAATCGGAACAACTCTAGGTAAAAGGAAAGAAGTGTGAGACACAGATTTGGAGCAACTTGATTCACAACTACATAACGGGTTCTCTGCGTGTGCTGGATGACGGTCATGCTGAGCGGTGCAGGTACAGCGGAGAAGTAGTAGAAGAGAAGAGGGTGACACCATTTGCTAAGGGGGATGTTTTCATTTTCATCCTTAACACATACATTTTAAACCACAAACTACGGAGTATATTTTATTATTTATATTATTATTTATAATTATTATTTAACCTTTTAAAAGACAAACATTTTAGAATAACAACATTTCTTGCTCCAAGTTTTAGGGGTGCTGAGCTCCTTTTTAGGTGTGCTTCAGCATTCTGCTTCTGCTTTTTCGGGGTGCTAGCCTCGCCCATGCACACAGTCTGGTCTAGCTGTGGCTTGGATCTACCTCATTACTATATGAGGATTAAACTGAATTGAATACAGTGAATATTTAGGTACACAGTCATTCACTGTAGCCTGCCTGTAAATCTATCTGCTTTATTGGCCCTCTTCTCTGCAGCAGTAAGTGAAAACGGACCAACAATATTCCACTTCTGACCAAATGTTCCCTAGAACAACATCGACAGTGACATGTAACTGCACTGCTGGGTCACTTTGTGCTCTGCCAGAGGACTAGACTTATAGTGTGTAGAAATCATCCTCTAGACTTCAGCTGGGGTATTCATAACACTGGATATTTTTAGTTTTGTATACTTTTGTTTTTTTACCCTATCGGCAGTTTGTTAAAAGCCTGCCAACACAGTGTACCTAATACACTCAACCTGTGCAACACACACTGTCAAAACCAGTGGGAAAGGAATCAGGGCATCTCTCATAATGCCAGTAGAGACCATACTGACTGCTCCGAGATCAGCTGAGAACTGTTTATAACTGTTAATTATGTTGCCCCTGAAACCGAGGGAGCAGTTATCTTAAGTATTTATTATGTTTTTTTTGTGCACTCCATCTAGTGTGGACTCCAAATGTTTGTGCAATAACTTATGATCTAATTTAGATCCGTCAGCAATCAGCGTGTTATCTGAACATGTGCTTCAACAGAAGACATTTTGCATGAGGCAAATCTGACCTTTTGTACAAAACCGTTTACATCACATCACACATTTGCTTTCTTTTAAATAGGGACTTGAATATTATATGCAAGATATTGAACTTTACTTTTCTTTTCATCTTAAAATTTATAAATTATTTCTGGGAAATAAATGGGAAAAATCAGATATTCTGTGTGGTGAGACTTTTAGACCCAACTTTCTACACATTATCCATGAGTAAAGGGGAGAGATGGCTACTAAATCACTTTTGAATATAAAATATATGAATATTTTTTATTTAATAATATTTATTTTATGAATAAGTCTCCTTTAATTCTGTATCTGAAAATGTGCCTCTACAGAACATGTGCCTGCTGGAGAATGAGATAGAAAACCAGCTCGGAGAGTTCCACATCAAAATGAAAGGTATGACAGTTTTAGTTTTTTGTTTTTTTTCCTGGGAGGACTTGTTTGAGTCCTTTTGAGTGTGTAACTATTACTTTATGAGTCATTGAATTTTCCTTTGAATAAAGTATACACACAATCTGCACATTTAAGCCACACATAAACACACATGAGCTACATGTTGAGAGGATGTTTATCCAGTTTGTCACTGTTGCAGGTCTGGCTGGTTTTGCGCGCCTCTGTGCTGGAGACCAGTATGAGGTCAGCTTGTGTTTTTCTTCTATCACTCTTATTTTTCCTCCTTTATTTTTTCTCTTTTTATTGTCTCTTTGCTCTGTATGTTCGTTTTGTATGCACCTTATTGTTTGTCTTGTGCTTGGACTGGTGAGAGTTAAAGAGCTAGAGAGGGAGAGAGGGGGAGTAATGTACACATGAGACACATTTGTGCTTAGCCTGAAGAGCCTTTTATTTCTGGAAGTGGAGGCAAATCGAAGAAGGAAATGTGCTGTCACGTCAGTGTCTACCTCTGTGTGATTAAAAGGCATGTGGTTTGGGATTGACAGACCTTGATTAATGAGCTCATCGAGTGAGTGAGTCAGCACTGCAGTCTGTTTAGTATGACAGCATGTGATCCAGGGGAGAGCGAGGAAGAAAAGGCAGACTTGGACAGATGGAGTGATTGAGGACTAGGGGTTGGGAGGCTGTTATTTGAAGAGGTAAGACTTCTCTGTCCATGTGGCAGTGGGTGAAAAACGACATTCCCACACACACAGGACTCATGATGAAGAGATCAGACAGATTCATCAGTCCACAGCACTATTTTTTTTTCTTCAGCTCATAACAGCTCAGCAAGTCATATCAGCTCAGATATGTGTCTAATCCTGGGTCCTATTTGTGTCCATCCCACTCAGATCTTTATGAGATATGGCAGACAGCGCTGGAAGTTGAGGGGTCGGATCGAGATCAACGGAAAGCAAGTGTGGGACAGTGAGGAGATGGTTTTCCTCCCACTTATCACTGAGTTCCTTTCAATTAAGGTACAATCAGTCCATACATGCTCAATGTCCTTCCTTAGTGGTACACAATTTACAGTAGAAATGAGTAACACATTTAAAAAGGCCATGATACTTTGAGCTTAAACATGTTTGGACAGTGAACAAGTCTTCTCTATCTGTTCCAACTTCCTCTATATATGTAGTCCAATATATTGGACAGTACAAAAAAAAGAGGCTTTCAGTAGATTTTCTTTAGGTAACATTTAAATGATCAGGATGTTTTGCTTTGCTCACAGCTTTATGAATGATAAGAGCTTTTACCGTATAGTTTTACTAATGCAGTGCTATGGCATCAAAATGCATTTGAAGACATAAATAATTCATAAGAAATGCCCATTCTGCATGTTTCTAAATCCCACATTCATCTAAAAAGGTTTTGACATTGGAGTAGTCTGGAGAAAACACATGTCCTTGCTTCATCGCGTATAATGGCTTTTCTTATTGTATCGGTGTCCAAGCTTATCCGGAAAGGGTCGGTGTGGGTGCAGGTTTTCATTCCAACCAAGCAGAAGCCACACCAGCGTCTACTAAAAGCCAAGAACAACTGATTAAACAGGTGGAATCAGGTGTGGCTTCTGCTTGATTGGTACAAAAACCTGCACCCACACCAGGCCCTTTGTGGATAAGATTGGACACCCTTGTCTTATTGGTTGTGAATTTAGTGATTGAATAATTTTTATTTATTTAAATGCCCATGTTGGGGGCACGGTGGCTTAGTGGTTAGCACGTTCGCCTCACACCTCCAGGGTCGGGGTTCGATTCCCGCCTCCACCTTGTGTGTGTGGAGTTTGCATGTTCTCCCCGTGCCTCGGGGGTTTCCTCCGGGTACTCCGGTTTCCTCCCCCGGTCCAAAGACATGCATGGTAGGTTGATTGGCATCTCTGGAAAATTGACCCTAGTGTGTGATTGCGTGAGTGAGTGAATGAGTGTGTGTGCCCTGCGATGGGTTGGCACTCCGTCCAGGGTGTATCCTGCCTTGATGCCCGATGACGCCTGAGATAGGCACAGGCTCCCCGTGACCCGAGGTAGTTCGGATAAGCGGTAGAAAATGAATGAATGAATGAATAAATGCCCATGTTAATAATTACACCCCAGAATAAACAAACTACACAAAATATTTTGTGTATAGTAGAACACAAACAACCCTTCCACTTTGTGTCGAACCCATACCCCCGAGGAACATCTCTCCCCAACCCTATGAGTTGGCCATTGAGTTGGCTCACAGAGGCAACTAATGGTGAACCTTCAACATGGCCACATCATGTTGCTCTGTATCTCCATGGACTTATTTATGATTCAGTTTTTCATTCTTTTTTTTTTCCAATAAATTAGATCTACAATGACATGAAATGATGTATGGTTCATAGGATATTGTAGTGTAGAATTTTTCCCCAAACAATCAGAATGCTCAACAGAAATTTGGCAAAGCCTAAAATAATTAAATGATACACTACATCTTCTCTGAATGCAGCAGATCAAACTAATAATAATTAAGATTCATCCTCTGATTGCTGCCTATTGATATTATGCCCATAATCATATTATTACATTGTTTACTTCATTGGCATTCAACTGAAATAGCTAAGGCACAGTTTATAATTGATGAGCAGTGTATAGATGTGCTTTTCTTTCATACAGCCAAAAGATTACATTAATGCACATTGAAATAAATGAACAAAGCGAACATGTTCTAACTCTTTGTTACTTCTTGTACTGTACTTTCCATTTAACTGCTAATTTATTCAAGTGTGTGTCTGTGAGACAAGGGGTTTTTAACGAGCACCTGAAAGTCGAAGCGTGATACAGCACGAGGAAACGCATCACAAACAGTTTATTTCTTAAGTTCGTTACCTTACATTTAGATCAACAGGAGTCTATTTTATGTGTCAACTACAATGTTGGATTTTTCCCCATGATGATGGATGATGAAGGGATTTGTGTCAATTATTTTTCAGTTTTTATTTTTCAATTATTTTTCAGTTGTTTTTTCAAGAAACAATATTAAAAATACAATAATACGAATGATTTTGTTAGAAAAAAGATCAATAGTTTCTACAGGTGAACAATTTACACTGCTTAGGAAATGTAATCAATCCAATCACTTTTATTCATTTTCCTGATGGATTCTTGGGGTTGAGTGTAGAATCAATCAATAAATCTCTGTCTGTCTCTCCGTATCATGCTTCCTTGCATGCTCTCTTGTTCTCTTTTCATCTAATTTCACATTCACACACTTATTCACACTCACATTGAAGAGTCACATCTGTCTATAAATTGATATAACAGTGTGAGCAGCTGGAATTTCACTTGTTTTTCTTCTTCAGTGGTTGCATGAGCCACACAGGAAAGGAGCTCACCGTTCCCTCATCAGAGCGAGAGAGAGAGAGAGCGAGAGAGAGTGACAGAGAAAGAGTGAGAGAGAGAGAGTGACAGAGAGAGAGAGAGAGAAAGAAATCTGTATTGGATAAGAAGGAGTTGCTTTGCAGATGGGATATTGAAAGCTGCAGAAGAAGAATGGAAAAAAATGCAGCTGATGTATATTCAAGACATTTGTAGAGGAGCCCAAATATCTCAACCTACATGACTCTACAGGAGACAATAAGGGCACATTCACAGCTGCTGCACTTGAATTAGTTATCTTATATCCTGCTGTGTCTGCCTCTTCAGTCCAGCTCATTTGGGCAGGTTCGAACACCTTCACATTCTAACTTGTGCAGACCAAATCTTCTGACAAAACACATGATACAGTCTCAGCATGCTAACAAACATATGTTCTCGGCATTTAATGCAGGTGGGGGGAAAAACGTTCTGCATCATATCAATACATGATGTTTGTGGTGCATGACATCTTTACACTGACTTTGTATAGTGTGTGCTGATTATTTAGTAAATACTGTAAGACTGTAACATCATCCTCTGACACTCTAAATCTTTACATAACTGATGATGATGATGATGATGATGATGATGTCATCTCTAAATGGTGGTACGTTTGGGCAGTGTGTCCAGTGATGTGATCAGTTTCCTCAGTAGTCGTGCACTGAATAACACACATTTCTTGCCCAGGTGACAGAGCTGAAGAGTCTGGCCAATCATGTGGTTGTGGGAAATGTCTCGTGTGAGACTAAAGACCTGTTTGCTGCCCTGCCACAGACCGTAGCTGTGGACGTCAATGACCTGGGAACCATCAAATTGAGCCTTGAAGTTACATGGAAGTAAGAATACCTTGTGCTCCTGTGCTGTCATAAGAGTTCTTATGAAAAGAAATAAGAAATTAACAAAATAAAAACCTAAAAAAAGGCTTGCCTAGCCCAAAACCTACAGCTTTCTGCATTTTTAGTATTTTGATTGAACAGATATCAATTACAATTTAGTAGGACATCTAATCTAAATTTCAATGAAAAACAAATGAAAACGATAAAATGCATCTATGCAAATGCTATCTTTAATGGGATAGATTTGAGGATGTGTGTAAATGTGTCTAAATCATAAAAATTCCCACGTAATCTTAAACACAGAATTGGAATTATGATAGTAATGAGTATTTTGTTGTTAAACCCTTAGATACTGTTTATATTCTATACCTTCACATCATGGTCCAGGTCCGTTTTTTTCCAGCCCCAGGATCCCTCCATAACCAATCTTTCGATCAAAGTTTGAACAACCGAACTATTTACATTCTCCATTATACAATCCTCAAATAATATTTCAATTATTTCAATATTCAATGTTTCGAGAGTGTATTTTTTAGGTTTTACACCACCCGTTTATAAAGAAAATACATCTGCTATCACACAATGTCGTGTCCTTTTTAACCTACGATATCCTTAAAAGTCGGACGGATTTAAATATATTTCCATGAAAATTAAAATGTCAAGAACATTCTGGAACCGCGGGGTATATTATATAACCATCTATAACCAATACAATCAAAATACACCGGTTAATAAAACTATAGCTAATTGAATATTATTATTCACATTCAATGCAGTATTAGGAAACCTTGTGTGTGTTATTCCAAAGTGTTTTGGTATTCAATCACCTCTGATTTTGGCTAGATGTTAATTTGTTTTTTTTTCCTGTCCCACACAGTCCATTTGACAAAGATGACCAGGCTTCCACAGCCAGCACAGTGAGCAAGGCTCCTACAGTGAATAAACGCTTCTCTACCTATAGCCCCCCAGATACACCATCTCTTCGAGAACAGGCATTCTATGTGAGTGTCAACCTCCTCATAATGTCCTAGCCACTGAGCTGTACATACTCCTCTGAATATGCATTTCTTCTCATTTCTCTGTGCCATTCTATATTTAATGCCTTTAACAAAAACCCTAAGAGAGATTTAAGAGATTTAGGTTTCTCTATAATGTCTATAATGTGGTGCATCAAATTTATGAGCTAGACGTTATTGTCGAAACGGTTTGTTTTCTATCCCAAGTATGAGTCAGACTACAACATGATGAGTCAATCAATTGAAATAAAGCTAGACATTATGGACTTCTTTCTTGTTAACCCCTTTTATTGTCATTCCAAGTTATAGTTCTCTTGTTCTTGAAATATGAAATTCTCACTGTTGTAATAAGTTTGCCCACATCTGGGTAAGTAGATCTAGAGTAGTTGTGGATTCCTAGTGAATCCAGTTCTTAGTTTGTTTTCATCATGCTACGATGCAGTCCGTCCCACGGAGTTTGCCATCCAAGCAGTGCTGGTCCCTCCTGGACGTGTTCCGGGACGCACTGGCCGAGAAACTGTCTCAGACGCATAGCTGTGGTGATGTCTCATCCATCAGCTTTGGACTGTCTCGCTTGCATACCCACGTAAGTGCTGCTAGTCGCTAGCAGCGATTATCTAGTAGACATATTGCAATAGGTTTATAGTGTCTTTGGCTGGTATATCGTTATAGATGCAAGCGCTTCTATTAGCAAATGCAGCTTTGTAGTTCTGTGTGGCTTTAGATCTGTCACTAAAGCGGGTTCTTCAGTTGGTGGCAGCTCGCAAGCTCTTAGTACTTAGGAGTGTTTTGTTGTGTTTGCATTGATGCTTTGTAGACTGCCGTAGAAGTAGTAGTACACCATAATAAATTGGTTTTAGTTATGTAAAGTAGAACTCCTTAGCAAATAGTTAAATAGTAGTTGAGCATTATTGGCTTGCATTCCATTACACACACACACAGAATCTAAATTAGCATCCAGTGATTGTCATTCTTTTATGTTGTGGGGTGACAGAATGGCTAGGAGCAGAAGTTAATTAGAGACAGCGTGTTCGCTCTCTGGGCCTGATGCCAGGCTCCAGTCAGCCTGAATGTGTACTGGGAGAATGATCACACTAATGCCACTCGCTACTCATTCCAGTAAGCTGAAATTAATTAGAAGAGACAGCGTCCATCTAAAGCACATGATTACTGTTTTCAGTTTTAATGCTCATATGCTTTTTTTTTTTTTTTTACTTTTCTTTTTATATAGAAGTACAAAAGAAGACATCATTCATTAAAGTAAAGCTCTTGGCTATTTATTTTATTTTATTTTATTTTATTTTATTTATGGATTTTTACCCAATCTTGATCCACTGCATCTGTAGAGCATTTGCAAATGTTTCTTTGTAAAGTTTTAAATTCTATGACTACAGAGTCAAATGTTAAATTATGCACACCCTCAGGACAAAATAAACAAGGCCAAGAGATTTATTTCCACCAAGAAGATGTTCTTTCATAATTGCAAGAAATTTAATAACAGTGAATGGCAGGATCTTGATGGCCGATGACGCCTGAGATAGGCACAGGCTCCCAGTGACCCGAGAAGTTCGGATAAGCGGTAGAAAATGAGTGAATGAATGAATGAATGAATGAATGGCAGGATATAAGCATGAAAAAATGATCCTTTACATTCCTCCTTCTGGCTGAGAGGATAGTGGCAAAAATTCTCCTTAATTCTTTTTTTTTGTTTGTTGTTGGATATGGTGATTTAATTTAAAAGGTATATGTCACTTTTCCGGGGGGGGCACGGTGGCTTAGAGGTTAGCACGTTTGCCTCACAACTCCAGGGTTGGGGGTTCGATTCCCACCTCTGCTTTGTGTGTGTGGAGTTTGCATGTTCTCTCCGTGCCTCGGGGGTTTCCTCCGGGTACTCCGGTTTCCTCCCCCGGTCCAAAGACATGCATGGTAGGTTGATTGGCATCTCTGGAAAATTGTCTGTAGTGTGTGAGTGAATGGGTGTGTGTGTGCCCTGCGATGGGTTGGCACTCCGTCCAGTGTGTATCCTGCCTTGATGCCCAATGATGCCTGAGATAGTTCGGATAAGCAGTAGATGATGAATGAATGAATGTCACTTTTCCCTATTTTTCAGTGGTATTGTCTAACTATTCAGTCAGTAAAATCTTCCCTCTTATCTCTGATTTGAGGTTTTTAGAGCTTACAAACCTCCTTGAAAAAGGAATTCATGAAAGCATTTATGAAACCAATGTTTTTTATGCCAATTGTCTGTTCAAGGAGTTTTAGATAAACAGGTTTTCAGTTCTTTTCTCAGTACAGGGAGACATCAATGCAGCTGTCACCCACAAACATGACAGAGGTTACATTCAAAATAATTGTACTTTTTTTCCTCCTTAATTTTCTCCTTCTGTGCAGAACATGTTGAGGCGGCAGGAGGAATTGGAGAATGGTACAGCATGGTCAAACTCTTCCGAATCCTCAGACGATTCATCGAGCCCTCAGCTCTCCCAGGGTCTTCGTCATGCACAGAAGAATCTGGTGCAGCCTGAGGTGCAGACCTCTGCTCCTGCCATTGATATCTCCTTCGCCCCCCGCCAATCATCTACCTCCACGCCCACTCGGCTGGCCAATCAGAAAGAGGAAGATGAAGAAGAGGAGGAGGAGCAAGACGAGGCGCTCCGAGCAACTACCATCGCGGTCACCCCGGGGCCTGCTTTGACAGCAACTGTGCCCAATGGTCATGCCCGTTACTCACGCTCCCTGAGCCATATCAGTGAGAGCAGTGTGGATGCCGCCTTGAACGAGAAGATTGCTGGGGAATTATTGGAACCCGGTGTAGTCGTGGACACGCCCCTGAGGGCTGCGCCATGCTCGATCAATCCTGAGCCACAAGCTGACCACTGCACTGTTGACCTAGTCATACTGTCATCATCCAGCTTGGACACCACAGCGCCTGTAGCACAGGAGTGCTCTGATTCTGCTCCTAAGTATGAAGAACCTACAACACGTCCACAATCTGATTCCTGCACCAATAGTGAGGAGCACTCGACTTGCGTCTCTGTTCATCCCGAGGCCTCGGTGCAGCAAAGTAATGCTCTAACCCCCAAAACTGATTCCATAGAAAAGACCCAGGACCTACCCAAGACACACACTGTGTCTGTACAGGATAAGACGTCTGGGACTGAAGTAGATTCTTGGCCAGGAGATGTTGGAAAGATGGAAGATACTGAAGCAAAAGACAGCGGTCTGGATAAGGCCCTCACTGCTCTCCTTTCGTCTCTGGATGACTACAGGGGTCAGTTTCCAGAGCTGCAAATGCTGGAGCAAGAGCTCCGCCTGCTGGAGGAGGCTCTTACTGTGAGTTAACAGTGTGCTGTTCTTGTGCATGCTCTTACATTGTGAACATGCTCAAATATTGTTAAGATCAAAATATATGTTTAAAGGAAACTTGGTGTTGCAGCAGGGACTCACAGTTCCAGGGTCCCTGGTTTCAATCCTGACCTCGGGTTTGTGTGTGTGTGTGTGTGTGTGTGTGTGTGTGTGTGTGTGTGTGTGTGTGTGTGTGTGTGTGTGTGTGTGTTTGGTGTATTCTGCCTCATATCCACTGTTCACGGTTGAGGCTGTGAATCCATGGCACACTTATCCAATGGATGAATGAATAGATAAATGAATGAATTAATTAATATAAGACTGATAAGGTCCTTCATGCTGGTCCTTCATGCTGGTCCTCACAATTTTGAAGATATTTAAAGATATATTAATATTTTATTTATTTTTAAAATGCTGTAATGCCAAACCATATTTCACACACATTATAGTTAGTGTTAGTTTTCTACTTAACTTTTCCTGATCAATGCGAGTGCCTGTGACAAGAACGCATGTGTGTACGCTTCCATTCTGGTCTCAAATTTGATTTGTAGCCTTTCTCAAGATTTGTATCTGCTGCCATCTGTGTGTTCCCTGAGGCCAGTGTGTTATACAGAGTATGAAGATCAAAGAGGATGTGAAAGTAGTTATGAACTCTAGTCTCCATAGGGACCAGATTGCACCCTTTCCTGCGCCTATGTTTTTGAATATGTTTTTGTGTGTTGGATTCAGGGTGATATAATGCTAGAAACTCTTTTAGAAAGCTTCTCAACATTTGTGAAGTTTTTTTTGTTACATTTAATATATAACAGTTAATTTGCCATTGACTAACTATTCACAGATTACTAAACAATATTTGAGCCAAAAATGTTTCTAGAAAGATAGAATTATAGAATTGTTGTGTGTGTGTGTGTGCCGAAGGGCCGAAGTCGAAGTCGGGCCTCCAGTGTGAGCTTGACGGTGGAAACTGCTCTTGAAAGCTTCAGTTTTCTCAACACGTCAGATTTGGATGACGAGGAAGAAGATGGTGACACACAGATTGTGACAGACAGGTCAGAGATGCTGAAATTTCTTGCATTTTCCTGTGATGTACACTGCAATTTCTTTTTCCAGGCGATGGGATGTGATGCACATCAAGGTAAAGCAACATTGCCATCTGGTGGCTGACCAAAAAAAACTGTACACTTTGACGCCATTTTTCATTTTTTCCATTTTAAAATTCAGCAAATAGATACGGAAGCGTATTGCATTCACTTGAGTAAAAAAAAAACTACTGTTTTTCTGAATTAACGACTTAATGTGGATTGCATGGAAGTAAACATGTCCCGTGTTATTATTTGTGTTATTTACTTATTAATTATATTATTGAAGATATTATTATACTGTGTAATTACTGTTAATTAGTTCACTCCACTGTTCAGCTGGAGTGCAAAACTTGTCTCTCTCACACACTGCTGCATTAAGGTATCTACATATGACCACAAAGGCTGTGTGTAAATTCTGAAGGCTGGAAAATTCTGCCTTAATATTGCACCAAAATTTGTGTTATGGGACACGCTGAGTCTAGGTGTAAATCAAGTGAGACTGTTTCAAACATGACCTGCTTTTACATTGTGTTTACATTGTCACAGGTACTGCTTTACACAAGACATAAACACCATTCAGATCAGGAAGCTAACCTGACAGGACATCATTCTTTTTTGTGTACTGTATGTGCGTGACAGAGTCACGATTTCAGCGATGGCAGATGAACAGTGTCATTTAAATTGTATTTTATTTATTTTTTTATTTTGTTTAAATGATTAGACTGAATGATTACTCAGACCATTCATATGGTGTGTGTGTTTGTGTGTGTGGTCCCATGGGGCTCTTCAGTTCCAAACTCGCTACATGCCCACAAGAGACGCACTACAATTGACATGAGCAACTTGCTACTGTGAATGCTGTAGTCAAAGCAAATATCTGATAAACTAGCTATGTGAATGCTCATGATGGTGTTATCAGGCAGATGAGTGTTATCTGAGATAACTGAAATGACACCTATACTCTACACATCTCTATTGAGAAGGTACACATGCTGCAAATTACAAAATGACACGTTGGTGTCCGGGGAGTCAGGGAGAGTTCCCACCAAATCCACCCTTCAGTATCTCTAGTATTATTATCAACATCTATCAAATATACTAGATATTTGATCTAACTGTCTTTATATTCCTAATACTTTGTACTATATACTGACCTGCTAATAAAACTACATTAAATTGACTAGCTCTGTGTGTGTGCGTTCGTTCACAGCTCTCAACCAGTAGCAGGTGACAGTGTGGTAGTGGATGACGGTTGTACACCCTTGAATTGTTGGGACACTCCTTCTGTTCCTCTCAGCACTGGCCACCAGGATCTAGATCAGACTCTGCTCATCCATTTACAGAACTGCTCCACCCAGCTGCTGGTGAGTCCATATGATCAAACCTAAAGCAGGCTCACTCTTGCCTACTATGGAGCTGCTGTCTAGCAGAAGTAATAAGATATTTAAAAAATGCAGTGAATTCAGATTCTCCGTATGACTCGCCGCAAGCCAAGATGTATGCTTCGACGTCAGAATATTACATGAAAAATGCGGTCACTCGTAACACAGCTAAATACGACCGATATTCTAACCATCTCAACTATAGACTTATTTAGTCTATATTTATTATTTATAGACTATAGACTATATTCACACTATCATTTTTGTCTCTCAAAAATTCTTTAGAGAGGAAACTAATAATAGATTGCATACCTTATCAAATCAAAGTGCAAATTATACACACAGACAGACAACGTTCAGTTCAGTGTTGTTGTTTGAATGAAACAACTAGAATAGTTTTATTATTAAGCTAATGGTCTTAGATTTTAGGTCTTAGCCTCCCATCATCCAGGATTCGTTGGACTTTCACTTTTAACATATGTATTATATGTTGTATTCAGTGTTTGTGTGAATAACAGTCATTTTGAGTTACTGTTTGAAGATCTCCGTGTGATGTTTATGCAGAGGTTGGGTACATTTGGGCCTCTGCGCTGTGGGGAGATGTACGCTCTGGATCGGCTGCTCCGGGAGGCTCGGGTGATGGAGCTCATTCGTCTAGCTGTCCAGGATACATTGAGGAGTGACAACCAACCCGAGGAAGGTAAGTTAATCTTGAGAACATGTAATTCTTGGAGAAAATGATGATCAGCCTAAATTTACATTCTATGCTCATAACTTCTTTTTCCTTATACTCTGGGTGGTATGTGTGTGTGTTTGGGAGCAGTCGTTCCACAATTAGAGCAGTGCCAGGGGGCTGTGTTGCTATGGAGGCTCTGTACGACCGGCTGTGGTGTGTTCAGCACCTCCACAGAGGCCTTCCTCCAGACACTGAAAAACACCTACACAGGCCGAGTACCGGAAAGGGGAGCCAACCTTCCAGACACAGGTGTGTGTGCGGGTGGGTTTTTACTTTCTACATCGAGTGTATGTAATAAATCTCCAGGCGAGTGCTGGTTTCCAAATTAAAATAGCTTTGCAGTGAATCATCTGATGTATGAAATGTTCTGAGCAGCCAGTCGACATCGAAGAAATTCTGCCGAATACAAAAAGGAAGAAATTTATTTGATTTACATTTACAGCATTTAGCAGACGCCCTTATCCAGAGCGACTTACATTTTATCTCATTTGTTTATACAACTGAGCAATTGAGGGCTAAGGGCCTTGCTCAGTGGCCCAGCAGTGGCAGCTTGGTGGACGTAGGAATCGAACTCACAACCTTCCAATTGGTAATTCCAATTTCCAACCTTAACCACTAGGCTACCACATGATTTGTTTGGGAATTTCTTTACAATTAATCAAAAGCACCTTTATACCTCACTCACCTAATCCAAATATATCTCAGAAGTGTCCTCTAATGTATATGTATATAAAATAAATGTCATGTCACTTCTTTCTGTTAGTATTTATGCATCTAGTGGAAAGGATTTTGGAAAAAAAGCTGCCCAGGCGATGTGGAGGTGCAGCAAAAGAGATTGTCACAGTTTTCCAGTTCTGGAGCTACCTTGAGGCTGAGGGTGTGAGTGAACTGGAGACACATGTAACCGAGCTGGCTGAGGAGGGTACGTTTATATACATACATATATATATATATATATGTCTGTTTCTCCCCAGTGTATGAACGTCTGACTAGTTCATGTTCTGCTTTGCCTTTTACCTCATTTGACAGCAATCTTTTGACCATTTGAAAACAATTTAGCAACTTTGAATTCAGATGCTTGCCACTCCCATTCTCTCATTATCACCCGATTTGCCTTTTGTCTCTCTCTTTTCACTCTTCCTTTCTCCCTCTAATCTCCCCACATTAACACCCGACATGTTCCTTCCCCCCCTCTGGTTTCGGCTGCAGTCTGGCTGGTGCAGTGTCTGCAGTCTGGGGATCAAGATGTTCTGCTGAAAGCCCTGAAAAAGCCCCCAGAGTGCAGTTTGAAGCGCGAGGGCCTGCGTGCTGTCAGCGCACTGCTCAGGGACCTACGGGGGAAGGTGTGCAGCAGCGCCAGCTCTCTGCTACGCAGCCTCGCCGAGCAGCCACGCCACAGAGAGAGGGTATGTCGAGGGGCCCAAAACTGCTTCTGTAAGATAAGAGTTAGTTCTACTAATATGGACAATTATTTCATTAAATCTAATATTCCGTGTGGGTTCTTTCTGGTAATAAATATATGGGTAATATATTTCATAATAGAAATGGTCTAGAAATAGGTTAAAATAATTGTATATTTGTTTTGCTGCAATCTTATAAATGCTATGATATTATTTTTGTATGTTGAGGTGTTTTAGTGGAGAATTTACATTAAACATTCAAGTTGCATCAAATTGGTTGCTGCTTGCTACACCAGCAGTCCTCAAAAACTCCACATTCATTTTCTAACATTGATGCAGGTTTAATTTTTTTATTGTTGTTTTAAATGTCTGACTATGCTTACTGAATCGCTCTACCTGTGTGCGTCAGGCGCTTGTGAGTTGTCTGGAGCTGCTGGAGGATGAAAGTGTTGAGACCCGTGTGTGTGGCTGTAAAGCACTTGCATGTCTAAAGGTCAGTTTCTTAAGCTGGAGAGTCATTTTTCTCTTCCGCAGTCAGGGGCTAAACATTTTACATAAATATTATATATATATTACATATATTCCATTGACTCTTTCATTACAGATTTTTTTAAATGAACATGTGATCCATCTATTCATTTATTATGTTGATTTTTTTTTCAATGCTTTTATTTCCAATACAAATAACTTTGTGACTGTCACACAAAAATGTCACTCTACTGAAAGTGTTGATCAAATTGTAGGCCTACATTTTTTGTGTGTGTAATTTGTATTAAAAAAAAACAACTCTTCACGGTATTTGTTTGCCAGGCCAAAGAGAGCATTGAGCAGCTGGTGTACCTGTGCCGCACAGACAAGGAGGATGTACGAGATGCCGCAAAACAAGCTCTGCTGGCGCTGGGTAGGTTAGCCTTCAGATAACAGAGCAACTCTACAAGAAAACCTGCAAATTTCAGTTCTTAGCACCTGTTTGATACCTTGTTTTTTATTGCTGTGTGTGTGCAGGAGAGGAGGGGAAAATGGCCCATCGGCATGTTGAACAGGATGGAGTCTCTCGAATTTTTGCGCCTGGCAGCATGGCCAGCACTGCATTTTAAGCACCACCAACCTGAAGAAATTACAGACCAATGTCTTTTGCATACACAGACTTGTATTCATTTCAATGGAGGACTCATGATCAAACATGGATCACACTGCTGAAGTGCAAATAAAGACCCAATCACCTTTTTTTACACAGTGACTGCCGATCAATCAGTCCAAACAATCAGCGGACAAAAGGACACGTGAATGAATCTGATTGATAAGCTACAAATGACATTCAGTTAAAAGATACAATGGAAAGGAGATGATGAACAAGCAAAGAAATGGGCTTCAATGAGTGTTTTGCTGCCTTATCACTCAGCCCAGTGGTCTTGCCTTCACAATTCACAAGTACTGGGCTTAGATAAGTGCATGAATTCATATTACATGCTTGGATTTTTTTTTTTTTTTACTTGGCTTCATGCTCACTGATAAGGGGAATGGACTTTTCTTTTCTTCTTTAACAAAAGGGTGCACTTTTTAATCAGATGAGCATTTGCTGAAGCTTGGTTGTCTTAACAGAGCGTGCTAGTGTTAAAAGGTTTGTCCGGTGTACGTGGGACAGAGTTTTAGGTTGTATAGAGTGAGTGTACATGTTTCCAGCGAAGAGTTTCAGTATAACTGCCATCATTCCATACTGTCACTATATATGCTTTACTGATACGGCAATCTGTGTACATCTTTTAATTATGTTGTCATTTTTTTCCAATTTTAAAAACAAATCTTTACACTCAAAAGCAAATGTAAAAGTGCTTTAAGTGTTAATGACTCCTGAAACTTCATGGTGCATTTCCTGAGATTCAAGTAAGAGGAATTGTGTCTGAGGGAGATATCTGCTGTAAAAAATAGAGGGGTTATTTTATACATACATACATTTATTTATATATATATATATACATACATTTATTTATATATATATATATATATCTATATATATATATTTATATATATTATATATATATATATATATATTATATATATTATATATATTATATATATATATATATATATATATATATATAATTTATATATATATATACATATATATATATATATGTGTGTAATATATATATATATATATATATATATATATATATATATATATATAATGTATATAGTATATAATAAATATATATATATAAATATATATATATATATATATATATATATATATATATATATAATGTATATGTATGTGTATATATATATATATATATATATAATGTATATGTATATATATAAATTCTTATTGGTATGGAAAAAAAATTCACATACACGGACTATGTTGGACTTTGCCTTGCAATAGTGTGGCGCATGTAATATTTAGACCAGACCCATTGCATAGTAAACAAACATTCAGAGCGTTCCTTGAGTGCTGCTAGACACAGGTTCAGTGCTGGAATCTCAGTTTTCGTTTACTAAACTTTTAACTGAGTTTGTTACGACTTTAGAAGAAGACAAATCCTCCTCAATGTACAAGTGCCTCATGTCTGGGGGGTGACCAGGTTTGTTCAGAGTTTATTTAAACTGAAAATTAGCGTTGGATGACAAACTGTAATACAGATTTAATTCTATTTTTTTCTTTAAAGATTGTACTGCATTGAGAGGTTTTTTTTTTTTAATAAGAAAAGTTTATTGTTGGACAAAGTTCTTATCAAGTGCAAAACAAGACTATTAAACTCGAAGGGAAAGAAATTCTGTTGTTTTTGTTCTTTAATTAATATGAATTATAAATTTAGCATCGTATATTTTCCACCATTTTATTGATCCGTTTTTTGTTAAACATTTTATGAACGTGATAAAGATGTCTGGTGCTGTTATAAGATAGAAAGAAAGAGAGTACAGACTAAGATTCTGGTGAAAACAGGCACTGAAATCCGTTAGTGAATAACGCAAGAAATTTAAAAGTGCTAGCGCCCCTTTTGGCCAATCGGCACAGCGCTGTGTTTACACCCCTCCCTCCTCCCCGTCGCCACCGCCTCCCTGTGTGCCGCGCATGCGCAGCAACCGCCTCAGGCCGCCATTTTGTGCGGAGCCTACTCTGCAAAAGCGGGAGAGGATTAAAACCAGCGAAGGGGAAGCACGCAGTTGTACTTCGTCTCGTACTAAACGAAGAACGGATCGCGGGTCTTGTGTCGAATTCAACGAGAGGATAAACGAGCAAAAACAGGTAAAATAGTGCCACTTTTCCGAAAGGGGGGAGTTTTGCAGGATCTTTAATCGGCCTCTAGGTGTCACGATGGGGCTCCTGGTCCAGGCGGCTGGCGGGGGGTGTTTGTCTCCCTCTATCGTTATCGAAAATTTAGCAAAAAACACTTATAACCCAGAAGTTCGGGGTTATGCCCGATTATTAAGTGCTATTGAACTTATATTAGACGGCATTTCGACGAGATGCTTGATTTGAACACTTGTGTGTTTGCGCCACTCTTTAGGCCAGGCGTCCATTTTCTTTTTCTTCTCTTTGTTTCCGTGACAAAAACCCGCCGTTTCTTGATAGAGCAAACAGCTTAACAAACAAGATAAATACCCCTCCCTAAACATCTCTAGTTTTAAGTTTTGTACTGCACAAACATCACAGATATGATTATAATACCAAACTGGAATACATATCTTTGTTTTTCGGTTATTTTGTTGTCCTTTAGCACACTGGCTAGCTCATTAGCATTAGCAGTTTGTTGGCGCCCCTCCTCAGCCTGCTCAGCCCTTCCTGGCCCATTACACAGCGCACACATACACTCACGGTGATCTGCACTACTAAAGCTTCCACACGATGATCTCGATATGTAGTTTCCTTCTCTTCGTCTGTCCTTGAATTGTATCACGGTGTTGACCAGAGTTAAACGCCGGAATTGGCAGCTAGCTTTGGGTTGTTTGCTAGCCACCTTGTTGCGCAGATGAAAATCGGACGAGGAAGACGCGACGCTCAGTGAAGCAGTCTGCTGATTTTGGGTAACTCTACGCATCTTGTGTCCTCGGAGTCCTATCTAAACAGCTTTTTCCACGCTTAAGGGCGTCTTAAAACTCAGTGATCGTTGATCCCAGCGCAGTGCTGTATACGTTCATTGACCGCTCGCTTATTGAGACACTAGCAACCTGAAGCAATACACGACTGAAGGGATAAAACTGTGGAGAGCTCCCTCTACAACCCGGTTGGTAGCGGTACAAAACGCTGTTAATCAGCTCAGAATGCCCTCTTGCTGTAGTGGAAAATCTTTCAGCATAACTCGATGCGTGTAGAGTTGATGAATGATACTTGTACATCACTGGGTCATTTAGGTGCTTTCACCTCGCATGGTTTTGTACAATAAGTAAGACCAGGAAGTGATGGAGTCCGTTATAGCAGGACGCAAGACTGAGAAAATGTTTCTGGATCATAAACTGGCAAAGTAGGTTAAACAAAAGTTTGCACAGGGTCTGTGTTGCATGAGAGCTGAAACTAGCATTTGCCCATCCACAGGAGATAAAACACCTGTTAACGGCTTACTTATTGTGGTTTGATTTACTTTTGATGTTTGTGAAATGGAAACGCTGTATATGAGAACTAACCTACAGCACATCCTGTTTAAAATTCCTCATTGTATTTTTCAAGCCTAACTCTTCATTTTATTCTGTATTTTGTTATGAAGAAGGTCAGAGATAGCTCGTTCACCGAATGCAGAGAATTGAAGAGGCAGGAGAATAGAGAGATGAAGTACACATTTACGGTACAGGTAAATTCAGCAAGGCAGTAAGTTGTAACATCACACAGACATGCAAGTCAAACTCAGTGAGTCTCTCTCTCTCGTTTCTTGCGTAAGGTTCTGGATTTACGTGCTTTTGTTTCTCGAACTTGCAAAATGTTTTTAAATACATACCATGCCAGGAATGCATAAAAGGTTCAAAGTATGTAAGATGAATAGCCACACCTGAGACATCAACACTACTAGGGTTTATTTAATTCTTGAACAAAACCCTTTTCTGTTCCCCCCCAAAGGTATTACCCATGGAAGGGGGACCGTCTGAAGCCGTAGTGGACGAGACAGGGGACGCCTTCAAGGCCAAGGATTGTAAGACGTATCAACGACGGCGTGAGGACGAAGAGGTTGAAGCGGATCTACTGCAGGCCGCTGGTCTAGAGGCAGTAGATCAGTCTGTAGCTGAGGGTGAGGTGACCGATGCAGTGGTCGATGCACAGCAGCAGCTGGTTGAAGGTGTGGTGAGCGTAAATAGTGGTGTAGAAATGATGGTGATGGATTCCCTAGACCCGTCGCTGCTGCAGATGAAGACAGTGGATGGTACCATGGCCACTGCTGTGGGTGTTGCTGGAGCAGCCCACGAGGCCACGGTCACCACAGTAGATGACACACAGATCATCACCCTGCAGGTGGTCAATATGGAGGAACAACAACTTGGTCTGGGTGAACTGCAACTAGTGCAGGTGCCTGTATCTGCTGTGCCTGTCACTGCCACCACCGTGGAAGAGTTGCAGGGAACATTGGTGGATGCTACTGCCATGCCTAAAGATGGAGAGCCTGTCATCTGTCACACGCTACCACTCCCAGAGGGCTTCCAGGTTTGTCAACACTCATTTATTGTAGCTAGATATAAATTTACCTTGTTTTCTGTCTATGGTATGTTATCTGTGGGTTTCATGAGGCTTGTGTCCACAGGTTGTGAAAGTAGGTGCCAACGGTGAAGTGGAGACTGTGGAGCAGGAAGAGCTCCATGGCCATGAGGAGCAGTCTTTGCAGCAGGAAGAGGAGGAGATTCCTGAATCCCAGAATGATGATCCTACTTGGGCCAAGGATCCTGACTACACACCTCCTGTCAAAAAGACCAAAAAGACAAAGAAAAGCAAGCTGCGTTATAACACAGAGGGAGAGAAAGACATGGATGTGTCTGTTTACGACTTTGAGGAGGAGCAGCAAGAAGGCCTGCTCTCGGAGGTTAATGCAGAGAAGGTTGTTGGCAACATGAAGCCTCCAAAACCAACCAAAATCAAAAAGAAAGGTATGTTATTCCTGTTCAGTAGCTGAAATGTGTTTTCTTTTTAGTGTATATAATGAACAGAAATCCCCTTGGGCTTTTAAAAATGATTTTGCAATGCGTGTGCTTGTTCAGGTGTGAAGAAGACATTCCAGTGTGAGTTGTGTAGCTACACCTGCCCAAGACGCTCAAACCTCGACCGGCACATGAAGAGCCACACGGATGAAAGGCCGCACAAATGCCACTTGTGTGGACGTGCCTTCAGGACTGTAACTCTTCTGAGGAACCATCTCAACACACACACAGGTGTTTATTAGTTTCCATACTCGCTTCTGCTCTTATTTACTTACGTTTTAGCTGAATTTTTTTTTTTACCCTCTTTCCTGGACAGGCACAAGGCCCCACAAATGTACTGATTGTGACATGGCGTTTGTAACTAGCGGTGAGCTTGTGCGACATCGCCGCTATAAGCACACCCATGAGAAGCCCTTCAAGTGTTCGATGTGTGACTATGCCAGTGTGGAGGTATGTAAAATTAATAATTTTGTAGATAATATGCAGAAGATTTTTGATGTTCGTAATACCTTTTTAAAAGAAAACGATTGGTGAGTTTACTGAGACAGTATGTGTCAATTTCAGTGGTGTTCTGGTAAAAGCTTCAAAAAGTAATTAAGGTTTTATTTTTTTTCTTTTAGTTAAATTTTTTTATGATTCTAGTTTCCTAGTCTTAAGAATATAACAATATATTGTTACTTTTTAAACTAGGTCAGCAAGCTGAAGAGACACATTCGCTCTCATACCGGAGAGCGTCCATTCCAGTGCAGCCTGTGCAGCTATGCCAGTAGAGACACCTACAAGCTGAAGAGACACATGAGAACCCATTCAGGTTTGACATCCTTCATTCCAGTGCTCAGTTTACTTGGCCACTTAAGCATGTTGAGAAGAATTTGTAGTTAAAATCAAATGTTGACTAATGGGGATAATAGGTAACATTTTATATCTGTCTGTATTGTGTTCAGGAGAGAAGCCCTACGAATGCTACATCTGTCATGCACGTTTCACCCAGAGTGGCACTATGAAGATGCACATCCTGCAGAAGCATACCGAGAATGTGGCCAAGTTCCACTGCCCTCACTGTGACACAGTCATTGCCCGCAAGAGTGATTTGGGTATGATTTTTCTCCTTCTGCTAGATTGTACCATGCTTAAAGGGGATTGGTGTGCATGCATGTTCTTCATATCTCATACATATCATATGACATCTCAGGTGTGCATCTGCGCAAGCAGCATTCCTACATTGAGCAAGGCAGAAAGTGCCGTTACTGTGAGGCTGTGTTTCATGAGCGCTACGCACTCATCCAGCACCAGAAATCCCACAAGAATGAGAAACGCTTCAAGTGTGACCAGTGTGACTATGCCTGCCGACAGGTCAGTCAGCCCAAACAGTGCTCTTATATTGCTAGTTGATAATATGCTGCATGTCTGATATTATGCTATGATATTTACAGTGGGGAAAACGAAAATAATATGTGTTCTCTCTCAGGAGCGTCACATGGTGATGCACAAACGTACCCACACTGGGGAAAAGCCATATGCCTGCAGCCACTGTGAGAAAACGTTCAGACAGAAACAACTTCTGGACATGCATTTTCGACGCTACCATGACCCCAACTTTGTGCCCACTTCTTTTGTGTGCAGCAAGTGTGGCAAGACCTTCACTCGCAGGGTATGCCAAGGTTTTGCTACTTGCATGCTACTTATGCTTAAAAATGTTCCCTAACATGTTGTTTATTTATTTTTTTTTAAACCTAGAACACCATGGCCAGACATGCTGAGAACTGTACTGGACTGGAAGGTGGAGATGGGGAGAATGGTGCTCCAACCAAGAGAGGCCGTGGTGGCAGAAAGAGGAAGATGCGCTCTAGGAAGGATGATGATGATGATGATAGTGGTGAGTTACAATACTGTGGTAGTTTAACACTTCAGCTGCTCAACCAAGTGTGTAAATGTGTGGTCTTCAGCCAAGGGTAAGTTGAACTGAGGTACATGGAAACTTTACTCTGTATATTCTGTGTTAGATGATCAAGGAGAGCCTGACTTGGATGACATTGATGAGGAAGATGAGGAGGAGGAAGATGTTCTCGATGACGTGGAGATGGAGGTAGAACAGGCTCCACCAACTGTCCCTGTCCCAGCCCCTGCTGAGCCGCCTGTCAAGAGGAAACGTGGTCGACCTCCCAAGAATCCTCCCAAACCCCCCCCTGCTAAGAACACAGCCATAGCACCCACTGGTAATTCACATTCTATGTTCATCTGTGAGCTGACATGAAGGCCAAATAATTTAATTATGAGAGACTTCAACTGCAAAAAAAAAAAAAAAAGTTGTTTATATTTTGGTGAAAAAGACCACGGTTGCAGACCGTTGCAGAACTTTGGAAACAAAACCTTATAAAGCGTAATCTATGGCAGTATCTGTTGGCAGCAAGTTGACCTTCATCAGCCTTGCATTGTTCAGTGTATACATACTTGTGTAGCTATTATTTTATCTTATTTTTTAATGATTTGGATCTTTAACAGAAACACCAACAGTTATGATTTGGCCTAAAATATCCTTTTATAAATTACTTATTCATTTCTCTCTGTGCAGCAACTGCCATTATCCAGGTGAAGGATGAAGGCACGGGAGCCATTGAGAACATCATAGTGAAGAAGGAGCAGGATGGTCTGGATACTTCAGTGGCAGCATCAGCAGAGCCAGTGGTGGAGGAAGTTGAAGCCACAGAGGGGGAAGTGGAGGCAGAGCAGCTCTCCGTCCCCGAGGCCGCACCCAATGGAGACCTCACCCCTGAGATGATCCTCAGCATGATGGACCGGTGATGTGCTCTCCCAGGCCCAATAACCACACTCTTGTATGCGTCCTCTCCCATGCTGTCACTTCCCTGCCTCACAGGACACAGCCTCCTTTCTGCTGTGTTCTTCAGTTTCTGATCTGTAGAATGAAATATCCAATGTTCCCTTTTCACTCTTAATATTCACTTAAAATTTTTTTTGTTGATGTTACATGCTTTTGACTCATGTCAACTGTGCAGGATCCTTTTCTACATCTTGAGTTATTAGTCTGATTATTGTCCCTTGTATACCATCTAGTGTCTGTGTTGCAGGGTTGCAGAGATGCTTAATTTGGAATACAATAACTGTTATTGGTTCCTCATTTTACTGTAGTGAACTGCGCACATTTAGATGTTTTTGCTGAATTAACATGCCAATATTCTTTCAGCATCTAGACTATTATGTTACCATGGCAATATTTGGGGAAAAATTGGTGGGCCTGGTAAAGCCTTGATATTTAGACTTTCTATCACTGTAGAATGGGCATTTTACCCAACAAATATCCTTTTAATATCTGACACATATGGCAAGTTTTATTCTCTGTTGCATTTCTTATTGCTTTCAATGATTACAATTGATTAAAAAAGGCAAAGAGTAGAACTATAGTGATATTCTTGTTTGGCCTGGGAGGATTTCCATCAATCACGTTTGAAATAACTAAAAATATGAGGTGGATAACATTGTACAAAAGAAGAGTAACCTTGGCTGGTCTTGCGTGTAAATACGTTTTTTATTTTTGTTTTATGAACATTTTAATCTTTTTCAAGTGAATTGATGACCTTGAATGCTGAAACGAAGACATTTTAAACAGTAGTCATTTGAAAACACGCTCCTGAAGAATTTTAAATCTTTACAAGGGTGTAATGGCATAAGATCATGTAAATGCCCCATTCCCATTTAACTTGGCATTGTACAGCTTCTAATGTCCCCTGAGTTTGTGTTTTCAGCTTTACAGGGAAGGAATTAGATATTCTCCTTTATGGTTAAGGTAGGAGGAAAAGAGTCTAGAGCTTGTTTCTGTCGGCACACATTTACATATTGGTTTCGAGGTAAGCTTAGCTCTTGAGTGGTGTAGTAGTAATTTAATCTGGTGCCCAGGGTTTAGCTACTGACACTGTAAAGGAATGACAGAGGACAGGTGAGGAAAACTGAACGTTGGCCAATGCTAGATGAGCACGGAGTCTTGTAACTCTGCAGGCTATGCCCTAACTGGCAGATTAGTATGACTGCTGAAGTTGTTCATTAATAACAAATCAGAAAAAGGTCTCTGTCCATAGCAAATTTCTCACATTTCTGTTCGCATCACATTGGAGTCCATACAGCTTGAGCTTGATGAAGCCATTTTGATGCATTCTGTTCTGGAAGAGCTGTTTGCATAAAGTTAGTTCTAAAGAGTTCATTTTCTGAAGGTTTTTTTTTTTTTTCAGATTCAGAATGTTTTCTCTATTTGTACTTTTGCATTACATTTTGTTTTCTTTTGTTAAGCTCTTAATTTTAGTTTGATGCTTTTTTTCCTTTTTGTACCTAGCTGTAACTGTGTGAATTTTACAGTTGTCAGAAAACCAACATATAAAGACATTTATTATGGCTGGGTGGGGCTTTGAGGGAATAGGAAAAATGTGGAGAATGTATTGCTGTACAGCTAATAAAATAATATTGTCCTATTCCGGTGTGTGTGTTTGTTTATTCTACTTAAAGGTTTTCATTGCTGTGTAGTAATTAAATTTGTTAATCAAAGGCCAAGAGACTCAAAGCACTGCTTAGCTATAGTTGGCTCTTCTTACTTCAACTGTATTTTCTTATTGCCTTCATCATGCACATCCCTTCTTTTTTCAATAAGTTTGTGAACTGACTTCTCAGTGTTTCTTTTGAACCATGCAAGCAGACAATTCAGAGTCTTTGTTACTGTCTTCTGCAAGGGGATGCTATTGTGAAAAATTCTTAGCTCTCAGTAGAGAATGAGGGACAAGTAATATAATCACATCACTTCTAGTATTAAACAATTTTAAAATTCAAAACCACTTAGGTTGAGCAATAATCAGTAACTCAAGCCAATTAGCATTAGCATCTTATTAGCAGTAGATGCTAAGCAACTAAAAAGTACTCAAGATGCAAATTTTTTATTTCATATATTTTAATCAAAGCTAACATCTAAATAGCATGTTGATTGTGGTGCATTCGTACTTTAGTCCTTTATCATTGTTTATATATATATATATATATATATAATGACATGTTTGCTCTGACAGTCTACTGTAGAATGTCTCTATAGTAATCTCCGAGAAAGTATCACTTTTATTGTCTGAAGTGTTTTCAGAAGTCATTTGAGAACACGTAACGTTTTGTAAAGGCACCTTTGAGTAGCGTAAGCCTAAAGTTGTCACTTCCTGTTTCAGCCTGTGGTTTTTGTACCATGAGCATTAATCACAGTGCAGCAGGATGTGAGTATATGTGTGTATTTCACCTGCACTTTGTAAGATCTGCCGTTGCTGGCCTCCTGTGCACCCTGTTTATGCACACAGTGAAGATTAAGGTGTAATGGCGTCTCCAACAGAGGTTCCCTTTTGCCTAAAAGGTAAAAAGCTTTGCTATTGCTTTTTGATGATTGTTAATTTTACAGTTTTTATAGACATGGTGTCACTGATGTAGCGTCAGTTCATTGGCACTGTACCATCATTAAGTTGGCAATTTATTTCTTTTATCTGGTAACTTTAATAAAGTAATTTTTATATATGTATATATGTATATATATATATATATATATATATATATATATATATATATATATATATATATATATATATAATTAATATGTGTGTGTATGTCAGATGGCATCATTCAACTGCTGAAACCTCAGAGGATCCAGTTTATGAGGTTTGTGCAACTCAACCAGTCCAGGGATCGCTCAGAAGGCAGAGTCCTTGTAAGTCTACCTTTAATATTCAGCAATATACTTATGTTGATGGAATAGAGATATTCTTCCACTCTGAAAGAGAACTATTGTTGGAGTTTTCTGTACAGGGTACTTTAGGTGTAATTAGCTTCATGTATCCTATTAACTGTTTTGTGCTAATAGATTTGGTGTATTTTTCTATACATAATGTATTCAAAAGCTACTGATAATAGGTCTTACATGCATTCAGTGGTGTATTACTCTGTGTCTTTTTTGCTGTTTTGTTTTAGCTAACAAGGTAAAGTTAGCTGGCTCATGGCTAATGCTGACTGTTTCATGTTTGAAACTCTGCTGGTTTAGGGAATGATATGGGAACGTTATCCTGCAGCTTTAATACACACCCTAGTTTTTCACATTTAGACCCCAAGTGAACTGTAATTTACAGCCATAGAGTTCACCGTTTTATCTGTTTAGTTTTAATGACAGTGAAAACGATAATGATAGATATTGTATCCCCTATGTTTATTATTATTTAGACACAGCACCTTGCATAAGTATTCACCTTCTTCAGACTTTCCATATCTTCAAAATAAAATTACCTGGATCTGAAAATAATCCATTTAAAATAAATATTTAACATCCTGCAGCTTATTATTCAATCCACTGAATATTTTATTTTTCAATCCACATACATATTTTAAAAATGGCACAACCAAGATCTTGCATATAAGAGGCTGTCAACCATTTAGCAATTATTAGCAATTAGATAAGGAGTGTGTTAGTAAAAAAAAAAAAAAAAGCCATCGGTAACTCTTAAAAGCTGGGTTTTAGAGTAGTGAGAAGAAAGTCATAATGGAAGAAAGCCATCATATCCTCTTTTTTTGCATAGAGTGCAAAAAAAGTGCAAAATGTGCCAGAAACCTAACATCACTCATCACTCTGAGAATACCATTTCCACAGTGAAGCACTGAAGACACTGGTGGTTGCATCATGCTGTCATAACCTGTACTAATCCCCACTCATAGAAAATGACATAATATGGCTATCTGTGTATGGCTTGAGTACATTCCCCATCAGACATTAATGGAACAAACCTTATGAAAATTGAAATATGAATGGACTAATGGACATGGCTTTCCTCCGGGTACTCCGGTTTCCTCCCCTGGTCCAAAGACATGCATGGTAGTTTGATTGGCATCTCTGGAAAATTGTCCATAGTGTGTGATTGCGTGAGTGAATAAGAGTGTGTGTGTGCCCTGCGATGGGTTGGCACTCCGTGAAGGGTGTATCCTGCCTTGATGCCCGATGACGCCTGATATAGGCACAGGCTCCTCGTGACCCAAAGTAGTTCGGATAAGCGGTAGAAGATGAGTGAGTGAATGAGTGAGTGAGTGAGAACTTGACAATAGCTGAAACGTCACGATGAAACGTCAGATTAAGCACAGGTGTTCAAAATTAATGGATTAAATATGGACAATATATGTGAGTTAAACAGGCACAGTTACATATCAGGCAAGGGATTTTGATGTATGAGGGATAAACTCTATTTTTCACCATCTCTGTTAACCACACTGTTCTGCAGTTGTTGAGCTGTCAATCCACCAGCAGATGGAGCTCTGTCCAATCATTACATTATAGTTCTCTCTTTCTCACTCTCTCTCCATCTCTGACAGGTAATGACACAGTGGAGAGCTACTGTATTTCTCAACAAGCAGCCAGTGAAGGTGAGAAAGAGAGCAATCCTGACAAAAACAATGATAACATTTGGGCTTGAATCCCATTTGTAAACAAACCAAACCCTGACTTTCGGTGACATAAAATCATGAAACAATATGTGAGATAATACCAAAATCATGCAACAATATATATATACACACACAAAGTGAGACTCAATAGCAAATAAACTATACGTACAATTATGGAGGAGATATGAAGTTACGTATAGACATATTTGGACTGCGACTGTCATGTTCGTAATGTTTAATTATACAATTCTATTTCTATAGCACCTTTAATGCTGAACATTGTGGCAAAGCACTGTTAGAGGAATATATAAATTCAGGATAATGATTATACATTTTTAGACCTAATAAGCAAGCCAGAGGTGATGGTGGCAAGGAAATCACCCCTAAGGTGATATGAGGAAGAAACAGACTCAAAAGGGAACTCAACCTCATCCGGGTGACACTGGAGGGTGGGATAAAACAAAAAACAAAATTCATCTATAATTATGTGTATTAAATGGTCAAAAAGTGCAATTCTGTTTGATAAACCACAAACTCCATCCAGAGTTACTATGTAATCAGAGAGGTTACTACACATCGTGTATATGCAACATGGACAAAATTAACTGGCTAACTAATGTAATAGCTAAAATAATAGGGACAAATTGAAGGAAAAACATACATTGTGTCACAGTAAGTAGTTGAGTCTACAATGCACCTTGGAAGGTTTCTGAACCTGTGCTTACAATCGATATTATACAGATACTAGAAGTTATATATCAACATAGAGGAAACACAACTAGATAAATCAGAATCAGAATCAGGTTTATTGGCCAAGTGTGTTGACACACACAAGGAATTTGGTTTGCACATATCTGCAGTTATCTAATCAGCCAGTCAAGTGGCAGCAGCTCAATTTCAAAATCATCATGCACATTAAGATCAAGAGCTTCAGTTAATGCTGACCATCAAACATCAGAATGAAGAAAAAGCGTGATCTCTATGACTTGATGTTGGTCTCAAACGGGCTTATTTGAGTATTTCAGAAACTGTTGATCTGTTTCACACATAAAGGTTTCTGATGATTTGTTGTGAAGCACCTTGTTGAAGAAAGAGGTAGAGTATGACCAGAGTGGTGTAAGTTGTCAGGAAATCCACAGTCTTGCTTGATTCTTATTATCAAAGTTTATAGGTTAACATGCCATATACAATTAGCCAGGGAATCAGTTTATTATACTTTTGCTAAAAGGCATGTTGAATTTATTAGACAAATTCAACAACAAATTCAATTCTACTCTCCTGATACTCTGCTGTGAAGGGATTGTCTAAAGTCTAATCTCGCCAAATCTGGTTTATCCATGTACATACTGTAGTCAGAGATTTTTCAGTAATACCGTCTGATTTGGCTAATAAAGCCAATGTAGTGAATTCAGGAGATTTGCATCATCACTAGAACAAATTCCTTGGCCATTGTATGCTGCTACATCCAGGTTTATGATATGAACATAAACAATTAAAACATTTTTTTGCATGTGAATCAATACAGAATATTGTGTACTTTATTTACTATTTGCTATATAATAGTATTTTCTTCTACATGAGACTGATGAAACAGTCGTGTTGTATCTGTTGTAAAATGCTATTAACCTAAACAGTTTTACAGGGTAGGAATGAGGATGTGGTGCCAAGAGTAAAGCAGTAAACCTAAGCAAAGCTCCCATGACATTGAGTGAATAAACACAGCAGGCACACAGCAAACACTAAAACTCTACCATTTATCTTGTGTTAGCTGAAAGTGCACAAGAAGAGCATAAACCTTGCTGGAGTGCAACGTCATGGTTAGATGATGAATGATAAAGCAAGACTAATGAATTATGCAGGAGTTGAGATATGTGTGAAAAATGTTGAAAGGAAGCGGAAGTATGTTTAGGTGGTCTCTAAACCCAGTTTCTGTATTTGAGTTTCATCTATTGACCTTATTCCTAAACCCTGTTTTCCTTCTTCCGCAACACACACACACACACACACACACACACACACACACACACACACACACACACACACACACACACACACAGAGTTATTTATTAACTCATTTGATGTTTTCTGAGTGTGTATATGTGTTGGTCTGGTAGTGTGTGTACTGCTGACTGTAGTAAAATGTCTGGCCGCAGGTGGAGAGCTCCTTCAGCTATTTAGAGATCTATGCCATCAACATTGAGAGTCACGATCAGGTAAATGCTCATTTTTTCCTCTAGCTTTTCCCCACCACTTTGTCTCACAGCTAGAATACCAGCAGGTATAGTCATTTGTGCGTGAATGTTTGTGTGAATGTTTGATGTCTCCACACTCTGGTCTTGTATATTTTTAGATATCCTGTTTCCCACACAATGAACAAAAACCTGTTAGTAAGAAATTACTCATATGTCCATGTTTCCTATTAATATCTAGGACGATGCTTGGGTACATATTATTTTAGAAAGCATATGTATACTTTTGGCTATTGCACACCTTACATGAAACTCATGTTAATACCGTGAATGCTATATTCATGGATTTTCTGATATATGCTGTATTTATATAAGCTATATACATTGGGAATGTTATACATAGTGTTAGACCCACTCTCTTCAAAAAACCTAGGAAAAAATCTACAAATTGTCTAAAGTGGATTATTTGTTACTTTTGGGAAGCCAAGAACAAAAGCAAGTTTGTAAGTAAAAATACACTCAGTGGTACACACTAGAGACTAAGGCTGAACATGTTCTAGCCCAGACTGTAGACAAACAGCCTGTATTTGTAAGTCAAGTGATTACACCTGGTCAAATTCCCCCTAAATTTTGTGTATTTTAATTTATTTAAGCACATTTCACTTTAAATTCCTTTGGAGGAGAAGCTAGAATATGCAAATATCTGGCAACCTTGACAAAAATAAAAAATTTGTGTGGTTTGAATGAAGGAGCTGGATAATGACAAATGCAGTATGGTTGTTTACTTGCTATTCAAAAGAGACTTTTCATTTACAGACTAGACTTAAACACTGGACTATCAAACAAGCAAATCTGTTATTCAGTGAGTCTGTCCTTATGGTTTATAGTTTTATGCCTATAATAAGAACTCATGCTATAACACTACAATATAATGCTGTATAATATAAAATATAACGTTTATTATTGCTATATTTCTCTGTTACTCTTACTATGTTATGCATATAGGTCAATAAATTACGTTAGCAAACAATACTGTTTTTTAATACTTGATTGAAGCATCATGTCTATCCTTTATTGGCCTATCTCAGGAGACGTGCTTCTGATGTTTATTTGTAATTACTTTACACAATGCAATTATATTTGCTCTTTTGACACAGCTGTTTAGAATTATCTAAACTATATTCAAAGCACACATAATGGCCAGCTTAGTAAACATGCCTTTTTATCCACTAAAGACCTGGTAGTTATAAGATTTGGTTGTAATGTTAGAGTAATTATTATTGTTGTAACTGTTGCCTGTGGAGGTTACTCATACTTAATTAGGACATAGTCATACAGTTCTAACACTAATCTGCATTCATATTTACATTTATCCATATGATTTCTTCCCTTGCGCATCTGTTTATATAATTCAGAATTTCTGTTCTTACTATATTTCTTCTTTTTTTTTTCTTCATTTGGTGTTACACACGTGGACAAAATTGTTGGTACCCTTCGGTCAATGAAAGAAAAACTCACAATGGTCACAGAAAAAAATTTCATCTGACAAAAGTAATAATAAATAAAAATTCTATGAATGTTAACCAATGAAAGTCAGACATTGCTTTTCAACCATGCTTCAACAGAATTATTTAAAAAAATAAACTCATGGAACAGGCCTAGACAAAAATTATGGTACCCCTAACTATTTTGTTGCACAACCTTTTGAGGCAATCACTGCAATCAGACAATTTCTGTAACTGTCAATGAGACTTCTGCACCTCTCAGCAGGTATTTTGGCCGACTCCTCATGAGCAAACTGCTCCAGTTGTTTCCGGTTTGAAGGGTGTCTTTTCCAGACGGCATGTTTCAGCTTCTTCCAAAGATGCTCAATAGGATTGAGGTCAGGGCTCATAGAAGGCCACCTTAGAATAGTCCAATGTTTTCCTCTTAGCATGTTTTTTCTCTGACCATTGTGAGTTTTTCTTTCATTGACCGAAGGGTACCAACAATTTTGTCCACGTGTGTATGTCTGTGACGTGGACAGTCCATAAAGCATTTCCCTACTCAACTGTAGGGTTGTGAATGTGACAGAAAATTTGAATTCAAAACAGCTTAAATGTATTGGGCTTCCCTATAGTAATTAAAATAGAAATTTGAGCTTGCTTCAGCTATATCCTGTTTAAGCTGAATGTTTATGCTTATCAATACATATGCAGAAGTGTGTGAAACTTATTTCTGCTTAAATGACGCATTACATTACAGCATAGTACATGTGAAATCCAGGCTGCTTTGTTAGCAAAAGGGGAAATGTTTTAAATGTAAGGAGTCTTTTTCCTCTGCACTTAGTTTCAGTGTGTTAGTTTACAGTGGAGTGTGTGTGCGTTGGTTTGTGGTGTGTCATTATGATCTGTGTAGACACACCTCCCAGGATCTCTTTGCTCGCTGGCCTCAAGAAAATCTCTCACTGATCTTCTGTTCTCCTTTTCTTAAACTGTGTTTCTTTACATGTATCTAAACCTGTTCTCTAACTAACCAATAGACCGCGATTAGGATTCAGAGTTAATTGCAAGATAAATGCGAGTTGATTTTCTCTTACGTTGTTTTTCGTCCTGTGTGTATTTTATGTATATCAGGTGACTATTGAAACACACAGACAGACTTATTCTCTCAGCCTGATGTCATTGGAGGATCTAGAGGCTGTGGTCAGTCATGTGGCAGCCTCACTTAAGAAAATCTTCCCCGATTCATCACCAGGGTAAGTATTTAACCAGCATGCAAACATCGTCAGGCACTCAGAAGTTTTGTATTACTTTGTGGTGTTGAGGAAATCATAAAATACAGAACCTACACAGTCAGTATTTTTGATGCTGTTTGTATTACAGAACATTTCATCTTTTAATCTACATTACTTATGATCCTTTGCTTCATTTTGTTTTGTTAATTCTGGAAATCAGTTCATTCTTCCATCAATTCCTCCAGATTGAAAACGATGACCTTTAGCTTTTAGTGGCAGCCAGTGCTTGTAAATTGCACTAGTGGTCATGAGTGATAATAACAGTTATTATAAAATGCTAAGTTTTTTTTCATCTAGTTACCCAAACTGTTGTTTAGTAAGCTGTTTAGAAAGATAGAAAATATGTTCAAAGCAAACAAAGTGGCCAGCTTAGTAGACATGCCTGTTTGTCCATTAACAGAACCGGTGTTTGTAAGACTTGTTTTTAAAGGTTAATGTCAGAGTAATTATTATTGTTGTGACCATTGCTTGTGAAGATTACTCATACTTGAGAAAGACTCATATAGTCGTACTGTTTTAGCACTAATAATTCTAACACTAATAATTCTAATTCTAATAATAACTGTTAATTCTGAAAATCACTTCCAACACTTCCTCCAGATGGAAATTAACGACCTTTTAGTGTCAGCCAGTGTTTGTAAAATGCACTAGTGGTCATGAGTAATAACAACAGTTATTCAAATCTGTGGCTGGATAATCACTTATGTGTCTTTAAGAAGCAAAAAAAAAAACAACAGCAGTGCACCAGTTTGGAAAGTATGAATAAATAAAGCTTAGTGACTCATACTGAGACTAACAACAGCATTTCCTGCATTTATGAGGATGACATTTTGGGGATCATTTCTTTCTTTCTTTCTTTTTTTTGTTAGGAAATTATTAAAGAAAATTCCTCCTGATCTTCACGAGAGGTTATCGGGACTGACCTCTAGAGTTGAAGAGCAGCTGAATGGAGCACAGAGGCCATGTGGTGTGTAGCATCATCATTGTTATAATAGACTATATCGTAGTTCATTGTAGTGTAGCAGATTTACAGTATTTGTAAATGTGCTTGAGATCATATAGCCCTCAAATGCCTCCTGGAGGTGTTTTCAATTCTCAGATAATGAAATATTTCTAGTAATGTTACATAATCTCCTTAATGGCTTAACTCATTGTCCTACAGTGTTTATGTTTTTGTAATTGCTGGCTTTGTTCTTGGTGGGTTGCTGTAGGGGGATTCTCAGACACATATGCTGCGCTATGCGACTTCAACGACTTCCCATGTCGCGAGGAAGTCCAGTGGGTCAGAATGCATCATTAGTAACGTTAAAGATTGTTAAAACATAATTATGCCTGATAGCTCAGAACTTTGTCCTTAATGAACCTTACCTTTGCTGTGTAGGACGTAGACAATATCTACCATGTTCAGAATTGTCGGGAATTCAACCTTCTGGACTTCAGTCATTTAGAGAGCAGGTAAGTGTCTTCTCTGACATGTTATATATTTCATACTTTTTCACGTGTAAGAAAACCCTTTTTATCTAAACTAATCCTACTCTGTTAGCTTATGTCAGTACAAATCAATGTTCGTATGAGTGAACTATATTTTCTATAGTACTACGTTTTCTATATTTGCATAAATGTTTCATTCACTGTGATTCTTTCATTTAGAGATCTGGCATTGGCTGTAGGTGCTCTGTCCTTCAACCAGTGGTTCACCAAGCTCTACAGCAAAGATTTTAAACTGGTACAAACTGGCAGACATTTAAAACATACCGAAATGTATCTAGCTTTGTTCTTTTCTCACTGCAGTATGCTGAGTTTATTGTTTGGTTTGTTTGGTCAGAGAGATAGCAATCATGAACAGAAAGTAAGAAATGTTCCAACTCTGTGTGTTAGCTTGACTCACTGTTAGATTGAAGTCTTTTTCCTCTTTCCATTGTGTGTGTGTGTGTGTGTGTGTGTGTGTGTCTGTTTGTTTGTAGACACTAGATGTTCAGGAGCAGGTGCTTTACCTCATTAGTCGGTCCACTGCTCTGCAGGAACTAAGCCTGGAGGCCAGCGGACTTAAAGTGTGAGTGCAATCTGGCTTCCCTGCACAAACACTGACTGACACTAGACAGGAATTACTATTTTGCCGACTGAAAAATATCTCATCTCTTATCTTGTCATTTTTGTCTTATATAGAGCTTTCACTGATGGAAAATATATAACTGCTTGCATTTAACAAAAAATCTGATAAAGCAGATGACATTTTTTCAGTGAATTATCTTAGTATTTCCATCACAATATAGCATTTTAACAGAAATATATAAATGAAAAAGCAAGCTTCAAGAAAACATCTAAGAGTAACTTAGTATATTGAGAATTATACTGAAGCTATGGATATTGTGACTGGTTAAATGACATATATAAATTAACATCTTTCCAAAGATGCCAATTAAATACTGTTGGTTTCAGTTGTGTGAACGTGTAATGAATATGAACCCAACTAGTCCACTGTGCTAATAATTTTTAGAAAGGCTCAGATTATTTTGCTAAGGCATTCAATTATTATTAACTGTCTCATTAAAGTTTTCCCAACTAAATAACTACTACAATTTCTGTCATTTAATACTTGGCCTTTGGTTACACTTTAGTCATTCTGTGCCCACAAAATTGTTCAGTTTGCCTCAACAGTACTGTCTTTTTCACCTTTAGGTAATAACAAGGACAATGGGTCACATTTTTTGGTAAATCAGGGCCTGGCTATGGTTAATAATGAAAATGATAGTTTCAAAGTTTTCCTACTTGATTCGGATTTTTAAATTAATAATTATTTACCCAGGATATTTACACCCTTTTCTCTCTATGAATTATACTTTAGGGATTTTGCTACGAAGATGGCTTGTTCTCTTCATGAGCAACCTTCCTCTGCACTGCGTGCCATCAATCTGTCATCTAATCCTATCGAGGATAAAGGTGCTTGTGTTTTTTCTTTTGTTTTGTTTTGTCCAGGATCAGTTTGTAATTTGTGTCTACACACAAATGAGGATGAATGAGGAGTCAGCAGCAGTGAATGCAAACATAGCAGCAGTTTGTACATGAATCGTTTTAGTGATACTTTTCCATGATAGTGTATGTTCTCTCTGACTGTTAAAATAATGGAAATTATAATTCTGGTAATTCTCCTTATTTCTTCTCCTCCCTATATTTCTCTTATTACTCAGGTATATTGGTGCTCAGTCAGAGTTGGGCCCGACTGTCTCACAGTCTCAGTCAACTCTATCTGTCTAAGATCTCTCTCACTCCTAAAGGTACTTTACAAAGCTTTCAAACTCCCATGCAACGTTTTGCCAACACAAGCAAAGCCAATAAAGTGTTCTTTATAGGAGATTAAATTCAATCAAAAAATCATACATATATACATTATAATTATATCTTTGAAGATTACTTCTCTGAATAAAATACACTAAAGGATTCCACAGTTTGCATACTGGAGATAAATTTCAAATCAAACCTATGATGCTTTGATATACAAAAGTATAATAAAGTCCTGTTTGAGGTTTTCACATCCTTCTCTCTGGCTATCCATTAGGACTGGGAAGTATCGCTCAGGTGCTGAACCAGAACAAATCTTTCTCAAAATCACTTACACATCTGGACCTGAGTGGGAATTCAGGATGTCTGGCTACAGAGGATGCTGTGGTAAGAAACAAAGAGATAGAGGTTAAAGGAATCCTTTAAAATAAACAGACGAATTAAAGGAGATGACTGCACATGCTATTGGTCAGTTATTTAGGAGAAACAGATAAGTTGATGCACAATTTGGGCACCCTTGCCATTTTGTTGATTTGAATACCTGTAACTACTTAGCACTGATTAATTGGAACACACAATTGGTCTGTAAAAGGAGAAAGATATTAAGGAAAGAGAAAATGCAATATTATTAGGTAAAATAAAGTAATTTTAATACTTTTTGTGTTGCATTGACTATATTGAGTGATAAAAAAACATGTCTATGAACAATATACATGGTGTCAGTGAATTAAATAATCTGAATGCGCACAGTGTCTGAGATCTGGCCTTCTTTTCTTCTAGGGTCTCTTCAAGTTCCTGTCAGCCCCCAACATTGTGTCCCATCTTGACCTCAGTTCTACCGACTGCCCGTTGGACACTGTGAGTAAAATCTCACTTCATTATCTTCTGTGCCTCAACCTCCTGTAGAGCCACATGTTGACCGCATAGCTTCTTTTCATGTCAGAAAGAGGGCTAGGTGGCAGTTATTATTAAATATTATTTAGGTTAAATAGAATCCTAGGTTTTTAACATTTCACATTACATGCATTTCACATTAAAAATGAATCCTGGGTGATCATAATCTGATGTTTCACACTGTACATTCCTAATATGCTTTATCGTATGTATTTTTATATTTGCAGTGTCATCAACCATGACTGGATAAATACTGCACATGATTGATTAAAATAAGAGCTTGCCTTTCACTTTAGCATCAGTGCCCTTTAGCTCAATCTGACTGCAGAAAGCGGCGCTAAGCCAATTTCTAATTTACAAGTATGAAGCGTTCCTAACACATAGCTAAACAATACAGCTATAACAAAACAGCTGTAATAAAGTTCTTATACAGTAAAAAAAACTATATTCATATATACCCTAATATCTATAAAGCCATATCCCCAAACAACAATTGTGTGTAAACTTTGTGTCTCTAATTTTTATTGGTGTTCTTCTCTCTCTCTCTCTCTCTCTCTCTCTCTCTCTCTCTCTCGCTCTAGCTCTTTGTGTCTCTCTCTTCTGGTTGCTGCACTACTTTAACCTACCTCAACCTCTCCAGGAACACATTCTCCCATAGGTAAGGAAAGCAAGAAAGCGTTACCACACATACAGATCAGTTTTGTTCTCTAAGTAGACTGACCTATCACAGAAATAAATGTAGATGAATGGTTTATTGTATGTTATGAATACATGCTAAAGCAGAGTGTCTGTTGTAGGAAGGTAAGGGAGGTAACACGAAGTGTGAGAGACTTTTTCACAAGGAGCATGGAGCTGAAGTATGTTGGATTGTCTGGGACTCGACTACTTCCAGAAGCCCTGAGGTACCAGCTACAGTTGTATGCAAAAGTTTAGGAACCCCTGACAATTTCCATGATTTTCATTTATAAATATTTGGGTGTTTGGATCAGCAATTTCATTTTGATCTATCAAATAACTGAAGGTCACAGTAATATTTCAGTAGTGAAATGATTAACAGAAAATGTGCAATATGCATCAAAGTGAAATTAGACAGGTGCATAAATTTGGGCACCCTTGCCATTTTGTTGATTTGAACACCTGTAACTACTTAGCACTGATTAATTGGAACACACAATTGGTTTGGTGGCTCATTAAGGCTTGAACTTCATAGACAGGTGCATCCAGTCATGAGAAAAGGGATTTAAGGCCAATTGCAAGTTGTTGTTCTCTTTGACTCTCCTCTGAAGAGTGGCAACATGGAGGCCTCAAAACAACAAGAAGGCAAAAGAGCACAGAAATTCCAAGATTCCAAGATTCCAAGAAAAACACTTACTACCCACATTAAAATTTGGTGGAGGTTCCATCATGCTGTGTGGCTGTGTGGCCAGTGCTGGTACTGGGAATCTAGTTAAAGTTGAGGGTCACATGGATTCCACTCAATATCAGTAGATTCTTGAGAATAATGTTGAGGAATCAGTCACAAAGTTGAAGTTACACCAGGGCTGAATATTTCAACAAGACAACGACCCAAAACACTGCTCAAAATCTACTCAGGCATTTATGCAGAGGAACAAGTACAATGTTCTGGAATGGCCATCCCAGTCCCCAGACCTGAATATCATTGTACATCTGTGGGGTGATTTGAAGCGGGCTGTCCATGCTCAGCAAACATCAAACCTAACTGAACTGGAGATGTTTTGTAAGGAGGAATGGTCCAAAATGCATTCTTCCAGAATCCAGACACTCATTACAGGCTATAGGAAGCGTCTAGAGGCTGTTATTTCTGCTAAAGGAGGCTCTACTAAATGTTGATGTGATTTTTCTGTTGGTGTGCCCAAATTTATGCACCTGTCTAATTTCGTTTTGATGCATATTGCGCATTTTCTGTTAATCCAAAAAAAACCTCATTTCACTACTGAAATATTAGTGTCCTTCAGATGATAGATCAAAATGAAATTGCTGATCCAAACACCCGAATATTTATAAATGAAAATCATGGAAATTGTCAGGGGTTCCTAAACTTTTGCATACGACTGTATCTTAAGGCTATTATTACAACCTGCTTCTAGGGTTATAACACAGTCACACTATATGTGTTTGATGCAACAAATTTCTTTCTTTTTTTCTTTCTTTCTTTCTTTATTTATTAAATTACATATGTTCTTTACCACTATGCAAATGCAGGTGAGTGAGCTTTAACAACACAATGGCAAACAATCCAAAACAGCAGGCAGAATTGAAGTTAGCAAACAAGCACAGGTCAGGCGATCAGCAGACAGCACAATATGGGTCAAGCAATCTATAGGTAATGAGGCACACAAAAAAGGGTCAATCCACTGGAGTATTTACAGAGAAAAATTATGATTGTCCTGGGCTTACCCCTGGAATGAGGGCCAGGACAGTCAGGCTGGGGTCAAGGATTTTGTTCGTTGGAACTCTGGAACTCATGGAACATTGTTCCATGGGCCTAGAACCCAAATTAATGAGCTATTTTAGTGCTCATTTTGTACATTAAGTATTGACTTTGTTTGCTATGTGGGTTGTCCCTTAATATCGAGGGGGTGGTGGTAGCGTTGCTAAACTGGCTATTTTCAAGCGGCGGTTGAAGACCTACTTATTCAGGAAACACTTAAACTAGCACTTCTTTCATTATCTTTTGCATTTAAAAAAAAAAAAAAAAACAAAAAAACACACCTTTGACACTTTCATTGTAACTTTGAACAAATGTTTTAAACTCATGGTATCTTAAGTATGTAACTTAGTGATCCAGCATTAATGTATTCAATGTTAGAGATTTAAGCACTTATGTACGTCGCTCTGGATAAGGGCGTCTGCCAAATGCTGTAAACGTAAACGTAAACGTAAACGTTGCAGCAGGCAGGTTAGTGGCAAGAGGGCTTGGCATGACTGGTTTATGATTGTAGACGTCAAAAGAAGGGGCAACACACTAGTAACGGGGAATTTCCTATCTGTAAGTTACCTCACTAACCTGTTTACATAGTCTGAATGGCCTGATGTACTGGGATTGAGTTTCTTGCATTGAAATAGACAAAGGTAGGGATGGGCGGTGAGCCAAACCAGAAAGACACAGGTGAAGAAGAGTTCTTCTGTGGCAGTGGTAGAGGGGAGACTAAGAAGTGTAATAAAGGACACAAAGATGGTGGAGATAGAATGGAACTAGCATGGTGGTATTACTTTGGGACAGATCAGCGAGAAAATCAGTGGTGAGGTGGGAACAAGGCCATTGGGGTGTGGGCAGGGTTGTAGGGAATTTGGAGTGGGCACGAGCAATGCAGAAGGTGGCAGCATGGTATATGTTCAAGGCCACATTGGGCCTTCAGTACCTCTCTCACTCAGCAACCGGAAGGTCCATTGAATGAGTTACCAGTGGAGAAGGAAGTGTGCAGAAGGACATACAGTACATTTGTTGCTGATGAATTTAACCACTGACTCAATCCAGTTGACAGCTCCCACTACAGAGTTGAGGAGCAACATTCAGCTGCTCCTCAAGGTCAGGTTGAGGCATGACTGAGTAGATGCAGGGAAGCACATAGAGAATTCATAGAGCTAGGGTGATAGGACAAGGTGAACTGACAGCAAGTGAAAAATAGAGATGAGTGGGCTTTTCGTGGGTTCAGTCGAGGCATTTCTAATATTCTTGATTTTTTTGCATTCCGTGTAGCTCAAAAATGGGTGTTCTAGCCCTCAAGCCAATGTATACACTCCTCCAATGCCACTTTGACAGCCAGTAATACATTCAGCTGCTGGCAGCTTTTGGTGAAAAAAGAAAACTGGATGGAGCTCGCTCTTTTCCCCAAAATGCTATGACCGGGCATCCCCTACCCCTGTTTCTGAGGCGTCTACCTCCACAATGAAAGGCCTTGATGGGTTACGCTGCTTGAAGATGGGGAAATGTGTGATATTTTGCAATGGGGAGAAGAAATTGGAAATTAAGGAAGTGTTGCCGGGCAGTTCACCTCCACTGCAACCTTGGCTTGGTCCATGGCCTGTCCATTTGGGATAATGATATAGCCCATGAATTAGATGGTGCTCTGGTAAAACTTACATGTCTTCCCCTCCATGTACAGCTGGTGTTGCAGGAGTCTCTGGAGGACATGGCTGACATGGGATGCAAAGGAGGGGGAAAATACTACATTGTCATCAATGTACATGACCTCACATTTTCCCAGCACGTCCCTCAGCAGATCATTAATGAGGCACTGGAAATCAGAGGGGGCTCTAGAGAGTAGATATAGCTTGACATAGTGTTTAGAGTGGTAACTTGAGGTGGCTTTCCACTGATCAGCTTCAGGGATATGCACTAGCTTGTAGACATTAAGAGGCTGAGCAAATTTATGTTTATGGCATTTGGCAGATGCCCTTATCCAGAGCGATGTACAAAAGTGCTTTGAAGTCTCTGTGAATACATCAACACTTGTTTACTAGGTCACAGACTTAGGATCAGCCTAAAGAGCACGGTTGTTCCAGGTGGCAGATACAAGTGGCAAAAGGTAACCCCTATAATCTATGTAGTGTCTGAGGCAAGCCCCTTTTTTGCACACAAAGGAGAAGCCCGCTGATGCCAGGGACATGGAGGGTTTGATATAGCCCTCTTAGAGTGCTTCTTCTATATACGTCTTTATTGCTTGCTGTTCAGCAACAGATGGGATAAATATGGCTGTGAGGGGGGAGTTACACCGGGCAGTAGCTCAATGGCACAAATGATGTGTTTGTCAGGTGTTCCTAAGTATGTTAATGAAAGTGAAAGCTACGTGACATACAGCTAAGTATGGTGACCCATACTCAGAATTCGTTCTCTGCATTTAACCCATCCAAAGTGCACACACACAGGAGTGAACACACACACCATGAACCCACTGTGAACCGTGAACCGTGAACACACATCATAAATGTACATTTATAATTTTTCCGAATGTGTATTTTTTTCATTAAATAAAAATCAATTAAAAAGAGTCTAAAACCTCTGTCTAAAATCATACTAGTACTGTATGTATAATTCTGAAGGATTGTTGAGTATGCATTGAATTTTATTTGAACAAACCTGCAGTGAACAAACCCAGTTAAACACATGTATGTTTCTTATACTTCTCTTCTGAAATATTAGATCTTAAATTATTTTACACTGTGATAATGTAAGGGACATAAATGTAATGTTCATTTGCTTCATTAAATATCTTTAATAATCTAGGGCAGGCAAGTCAGGTTTTATGTATTTTGAACTGTACATAATTGCATGTTATATATTAGGTTATTACTCCAGGGCTTGGCCACCAACAGTTATCTGTCTGAGCTGGAATTGGATATTAGCAGCTGTGAGGTATACTCGTACAAACACACACACACACACACACACACACACACACACACACACACACACACACACACACACACACACACACACACACACACACACACACCATGCACACAAAGTATTCTGCTGGCGTTTTGGTCGGGTTGATGGGATTCTACATGTTATTTATGTGCAGCTGAAATCCAGTGGAGCACAGGTCATTCAGGAGCACATCTTTGAAGCGAAGGCCATCTGCAGCCTGGATCTGTCTGACAATGGTACAGCCTCCATTTATCTCATTTTCTGTATAAAATCTTACATATCTTTTTTGCATAATCATCACATTTTCATTTCTCTCTTACTAACTAATTTCAAGAAAGACAGGGAGAAAGAGACCTACATAATAATCTTTGTAAATATTACACATTTCACAAACCAATCAGGGCTTCAGCAGCTCTGCATGAAGTTTCTGGTGCTACTTCTTAAGCGTTATTTATAGACGCCTAATCTGTATCCGGAATTCCTTAGGCATAGACGATACATACCTAATAAACTTATTAAAAAATCTCAAATTATTAATTGGTTATTCATGTTAATGACTGTTATTAATAGCTATTATGAATTATTTAACGAAATGGAAACTCATAGTAAAGGCCTTTACAGTATGTGAAGTATGAGGCAGAGAGCTGGCAATAAATTCAGACTAGACCAGACTAAACGACACTTTTTCTTGAGTGTGTGTGAAAGTCTGGGTTATTTCAGGAAGTGTGCATGACAAGTAATTAGGAGACTGCGATTAGTGAACATGTGACTGATCTTGTCAGTTAGAATTCTGAGTTTGAGACAAACGCAGGTTCAGATGTGACAGTGTTGCCATTAATAAAACTCTGGACGTCACAGAGAGGCTTTACTCTAAGAAGAATACAGAGACAGAGATTACTACCCACTTATTACTAAATAACTGATTTGTCTGGGAGCTAATGTTATATCAAGCCAAGCGTTTTTACTGCACACACACACCCAAGGCCATCTGACACAGTATAAATCCACAACTGAAGCATTTGACAGGATTAGAGCTGATGTTACTGAAGCACATATTTGTTTATATGTTCCCAGATAATACATAACCTTTATGTGAAAATATAGTTTATAGCACTATTTGATGCTGATATTATGATGATGATGATGATGATGCATGCGCTATATTTCTTGCTCATTTCTTTGTCTATTTCTGTTTGATTCACAGGCTTTGAGAACGACATGGTGACTCTGGTGCTCTCCATCGGCCGTAGTCACTCAATACGGCACCTTGCCCTCGGACGCAACTTTGCCATGAAGTCAAGGTAAGGTATTGATGAAACGTCTTCTGTAATGAGTGGAACATAGTAATCTTGTTGAACTACCTACTTGTTGACACATTCTTCACAATCAATGTTTCTATCCATTTATTCATCCTGTTCTTCATTCCGTCCTGCTATCCCATTCAACATTATCTTCCTCTCTTGGTAAACTATTTCTCAGAGCTCTGACAGATGTTCTGCATCGAATCGTACAGCTCATCCAGGAGGAGGAGTGTGTGAGTAATGGATCTTTTCACCACAAGAAACCCTTCATCACATACACCCCCATGCAGCCGTTATTAACGGTGGAATGGTAACAGTTTTGGAAAAGGAGATTCAGATTCTTTCTTAATGGTGCTGATTCATAATGTTGATTGTCCATAGTTGCAATAATAAACACTGTTATTGTATCCCAACTAAGCTGTGTATTAAGGTCATAATATTACTTTAACTGTATTGCCTGTACCTAATAACAGACAATAGATGTAGAATAACTTGTGTGCTTATGTAGGTGGTGCCATGTATTGTGTACAACACTAGAATGGCTGTAGGAGTCCTCAGGGATGCCAACCCCTCCTCCTTCCAGCAAGGCAGGAGTTTTAATCACCCACAATGTCTTTCCTCTGAGGCATACTGCCTTGTTAATTATCCATCTATCTTTAAGACCAACTGTGCTACAGCTGGTCTCGTCCTCTTTCTGTCTTTCTCTTCATTAATCATCTGTCAAATACCAAATGCAAGTCACATACATACAGAAACTGACCATTTAAACACCTTTTTTGACATTTCTTGAGAATATGGATCCTTGTAAAGGTTCTTCTTGAAAAACACTAGTTTTGTGTAACAGTACAATAGTTATGTAGTATGATAATAATAATAGTTATGAACTGAATAAGAATATTTGTTAAATAAAGCTAATAATCACTGGTCAGCCTGTCTGAAACACCAGATTAACTGGTTTCTCTGTTCTGCCAGCCACTGGAGTCTCTATCAGTGAGTGACTCTAAGCTGAAGACAGGCACCACCATCCTCATCAACAGCCTGGGCAGCAACTCCAACCTCTCCAAAATTGATATCAGTGGAAACTGTATTGGAGACACTGGTGCTAAGATGCTAGCTAAAGCTTTGATTATCAACACCAAACTCAAGTAAACCTCATATTTGCTTCTACTTTGTTGTATGTGCCCTAGCTTAACTTCTAATTGTTACATTCCAATGTTATGAACTGTTATGGAATACTTATTTATTGCACTAATGCAGTGTTCTTTTCGGACACAGAACACTGGTCTGGGACAGAAACAATGTGACTGCTGCAGGCTTTATGGACGTGGCCAACGCTCTGGAGAGGTGTGTGTCTTTGCGGTGTAACTGGAGGTGGACTGGAAGTTCATTTTGATTTTTGATTATTAAAATACAGCGTGTATGTGTTTGTGTGTGTGTCTGTGTGTGCGTGTGTGTTTAGAAACACCACACTACAGCACATGTCCATACCAATGAGTGATATGACTCACTCCTACCGAACCAATCCGGAGAAGACTGAAGAGGCAATGAGGAAGGTTAGTAAAGGATACTCACTTGCTCTATACCATAAATATGAGTGTAGAAGTCTAATTGTACTGTGTGTGTGTGTGTGTTTGTGTGTATGTGTGTGCAGATCCAGACGTGCTTACAGCGGAACAGTCAGAAGCTGTGTATTAAATCAGATCAAATGCTGAATCTTCAGCAGGGTCTGAAGACCAGCCGCTCAGAACAGGTTCAAATATCACAGTTCTTATTGAATTAAAATAATAGTTACATAGAATTTAACACTGAATAAAGTCCATATTCACTTCTACAACATCAGGCCCTGATTATTACTATCTTCTAGCAGTTTTCTCCTTTTGGTTATAATTCTCCTGTAACTTAAGACCATTTACAGTTTATTTTCATGACCATAACCTGCATCATAAAGTAGAACAGATATTACAAGAACAATATTACGGTCGGTCTGAAAGTCAGAACACAAGATCAATTGGACTTCTCTTTGTGGCTAGACAAGACAAGACAGTGTGCCGGTGTAATTACACATAAAGTATACATGCAGCTGTAATGTAATGACTGCAGATTTATGCACTGTTGTACATCTTCTATAAATAATACAGTATGTGTGTATGTGAGTATGTGTATCTCTTCTTGTACCTACATACCAACTAAAACAGAATGTCTGTTAGTGTAAAATGAGACATCTGTATAACTCCTGTATATGCTAAATCAGTCCAATCTGCAATACTCGCATAGTGGAGTTAATAACATTCAGACACAACCAGAACAAAAAGACTATTTAGAAAAGCATGAGTTCATACAAATACAGTTACATTCATCCTGTCATTCGTGTAGTAACCTGAAACATATCATTCTGTTTCCAGAACAGTCAAAACTGTCACATGATACAAAACACAGCCACAAGATTTACTACTGTCATTTATTATTGAACATCCAATGCAATTGCATGTATTGTTTATGTGTAACTACACATTGGCACTTTTGTATGAGTTAATATCACTATCTTTAACAAAAAGACTGCTTGTTGGATTTAAATGTCTAAATGTGAGGATGCGTGTGTTGCGGCCTTTAGACCACATCCTAGATAGAAACATAGCTAATAAGAATATTCTGCTCTGCAACCTTTCTAACTATCTCTGTCTCTTTAGCTAGTGCAGAATTTCTGTCAAAGCCTTCAGGAGACCATGAGACCTCTGGCTTGCTACAACATCCAAGAAGTCCAGAGCGATATCCTGTCTGCAGAGGAAGCTCTCCAACATGCCAGGACAGCCATTGTAGTATGATCCAACTCTTACTCTACTCTATTTATACAGATCCTGCTATTAAGTATATTAAAATGGGACAATATGATGACTTAACTGAGTAATCTGTGGAGATGTAACCTGAGCCTTAATTCTTCAGTTTCTACCCAAAATATATGAGTTGGGAAGGTCGCCATCTGCTGGTGTGATGGTGCAGCACATTTTGGATGATACAGCCAAAGCTATTACCAGTGAGCTGACTGAGGAAATCCAGGTACAGTGCAAAAGCTGCTTATCCCTTAAACATTACACTTGTCTGAACATTTGCTGGAAACCTTGTAATGTGTTACATAGAAATAATGTCCTGTGTAGTAGTGTGTGAGAGATTGCTTTGTCCTGAGAGGTATGTCTGGTTGCAATGTCCTGGGCAGGAGCAGGCTCAGGCCATGCTGCAGTCTGCACAGTCCGCCTGCCCTCGGATTGTCCAGAGGACAAGTGTGAGCGAGCAACTGGCCAATCGTGTGTCCAACAAAACACGACAGGCTGTCCATTTTGTCCAGAGCATAGTACAACAAGCAGAGAGCAGCATTACAGAAAAGCTCAGGTAACACACACACACACACACACACACATACAGACTAAATGAATAATAATAAATAACATTCAAATGAATGAAAATATTCCCCACAATAACACACATTACATAATAAGGCTGCACAATTATAAGCATTTATAAGCATTTTAATGAACTTTTTCTAATTGTGAGCATGATTTATGGCTTCATCAGTTTAAAGTTATAATACCGGTAGTTTAGAAGTTCACTGATTCCTGATTCCAGTGCAGGAAATCAAGAGATGACAGTCTGTCTCTGTTTAACTTATTGTGGTGGAAAATTAATTTATTCCGTACAGTTCTTTTGTTAGCTACCATTTCAATGGTCAAACTTTGATTTGTGTTTTATTTTGTTTTTAAAACTGTGTGGAAAAATGTAAATGGTCACGATTTCATGAGTCACTTTAAAAAAAAAATACTTATGGATTAATGATTTTAAATTAAGTACAGAATTTCCACTGCAGGGGAACATTTAAGCTCAACAAAAAGTAAACAGGTAAATAATAGCAGGTTTTTATTAAACACATTATATAGAAATACATACATGTAGAAAGTTCATTTATTGTAGTAAGTGGGACATTATATAAATATATAAAACTACATGAGGACATAATCACTGTTGTGGGGTTGTGTTGGGGAAAGATTGTATGTATAATCCTCAACCCCAGTGTATTGTGCATTGCTTCTATTACAACGTATAGTATTAAACCTAGGCTTCATGTAGTTTAACATAGTTTCATTATCGTACAGCTTTAAAGGCCTTAAAGAACTCCAGCACTTTTGTAAATATGCATTGTGCTTGCTGCCTCTGTTTGAAATAACTGCCATCCTGTTATGTTTCTCATCTTGGTTTTACTCTGAGTAATAAAGTTTATCTGTTCATGTTGTCTTTCTTTAACTCTCCATCTATCCTCCACCCCTTCTTTCCTTTCTCAGTGAACTGAAACTGTCAGTCAGCGTCTCTCTGGTGGAGAGTATCATCGAGGAAGTTCTGCAGGATTTGTCAGTGGCGCAGCAAAAACTGGTGCGTTTAAATATGAGAATGCAGGCCTCAAATTCTGGAAGTGTGTGCATGCATGCATATGTGTGTGATGTGTCTAATCTAATCTTGTTTATTTCAGGAGAAGCATTTAAAAGAGTACTCCCAACCCGTTAACAGCAAAACCAATGTCCCACAGCTAAGAGTGGTGGAGCAAGTGTTCCCTACTGATGAGGTCAGTTAGAGGACACAGAATCCACATCTCTTCAACACACATTGAACATCACAGTCTGCAAAATCATATCTGCTGATTGTGACTGGTAGTGTCATTAAACATGCTGTAAAGGTCTAAAAGAAAAGCAATATGTCTATATTGGCCCAAGGTTAAGGGATATTACTGACTAGCAATATGAAGTATTTAAAAAAACATATCAGATTGATATAATGATGCACTTATATTATCTATATCTGTAATAATTCTATAATTAAAAAAAACCCTTGTGTTATTGACTATACTGTCATGCAAAGGATTGCTTCTGGTTACATTTTTCTGCCTGAAAACTGGGGCCTCATGCACAGCTTTGGGATTATCTGCACCGTATCTGCCTATTTGAATGAACTCATGAAGCATGACAAATTTTAGTTCTCCTTAAAAAGGGAAATTGTGATTGACACTTAAAAAAATAAATGAAACATATACCCTACATAATTCAATACTTAATTCAAATAAATATTCTAGAATGTGACATAAGACATTCATTTATTCCTGCATTCATTTAAAGTATTCAAATAACTAGTACTGTTTTGCCATGATGAAAAAGTATAAAGCTCATTGGTTTTGTCTTGTCTTCAGTATGTTCCTGTTATCTGGAGGAACAGTTTCTGCACCCGAAGCATCCGTCCTGCCCCATCTGTCAAAAGTAGGTCCCTTACATTCTTAAATGTATACAATATATATAGATGATAATTAAGTTTTCCCTTACTTTTTTAAGCGGTATTGAGTATTCAGTTCAATTGAGTTTCAACACTGAAACTCAAAATCAGTTATTCTAAGATGGCATTGGATTAATGTTGAGAAATATTTTTCAGAAAAATAAGAAACTTTAAAAACTTGCTTGTGTAAGTATCCAGCTTTACACTCTTGCTCCAGGTTGTTTAGGTTGTTTTAGTGATGCTTGTGGAATGCAATTTTCACAAAGTTCCACAGATTCTTAGTGAATCTTAGATCAGGACTTTGACTGGGTCACTATAGGACCAATTTAACTTTTTGTTCTTAAGCCAGACTAATGTTGCTCTTTGCTTGGGATTATTGTCCCACTGAATGGTGAATTTCCTCCCAAGCTCCAGTCTTTTTTAGCAGGTTAGCATTATTTCCCTATATTTTCCCTATACAAGAGGTATCCCCTTAGCATGATGCTGCCTCCACATTCTTCACTGTGGGGATGGTTTGTCTTAAAGCATGGGAGGTTATAGGTTTGTGCCACACATTGAGCTTTGAGTTTTGGTCAGAAATCTCTATCTTGGGTTCATCTGACCACTAAACCTTACTCTTATGCTTTCTGGTAAATGCCAGACATGCTTTCAGGTTCTACTTTTTGAGTAAAGCTTTCTTATTTTGCTTGTATCATAATGTACCAAATTTACAAATGTAATATGAGAGAATTGGTCAAGGGTCTGAAATTTTTTAAATGTCTGTTTATAATTGTAATAATAATAACTTTCTTGATCCATGTCAGAAGTCTGCTCTTGTGATGTCAGACAGTGCATGTTATAAAGATTAGCTGTTACGAATCCTCAGAGACGCTATTAGCTGTAGGTTTTCATGTGGGATGTGCCTTATTAACCGTTGTGGAACAGGGTAAATCTGCAGCTGCTCTTAACCCAAGTACAATCTTAGTGAAAGTTTAATAATAGAGAGTTCAAATCCCATTGGTGAGTGATCTGATGTGCCTGAGCTTGTTCGCGTTCTCACAATTTCTCAGCATTATTGACAGAACAATTGTGTCAGTGTGACATTTATACACACTGGCTACTGAAATGACAGGCTGTTTATTTGCTTTATAGGCAAATAATCAATTATATCAAGGATGTGGAATACTCAAAAGTATTTCCTTATGTTTATGTGTGTACATTGTATCTGGTTTGTACTGCATGTGTATAGGTTAAATAACAATTAGCCTCTTTTTTTCAAACTGGTTATGAATGGATTTCTAAATTAATTTGTTCATAAAATAGCATTTAAAAAGCATTTGTGTAGATTTTACATATAAGAATTTTCAATAATGTAAACCTGAAAGGATGTGGTGGCTCAATGCTTAAAGCCACGGACTTTTGATTAGACAGGTTCTACACGTTCACCTGCTCGAATACATTCAAAGTCAGCCAAATGTTAGGCTACAGTACACAGTACATTGTGAATAAAATCTGCATTATCATTATTGCATTACTTTCTAATTACCTTAACTTCATTAAGAGATTGATTTATGTGCCCCATCACGTGTGAATAGAGTATCCCTTTATTAGTGTCAAGGGATTTCCTTTACTTATCTGCACAGGTTGAAAAATGGGTGGCAAAATGAGTAGAATGGGTTGTATGCTTGTGAATAAAATATCAGCCGTGGAGTGAGTGCTTTCTGTGGCTAACAGAAATCGTTTTGATCACAGCTCACTGAGTCTCTCATTGGGAATAAGGGAGGGAGAATGAAGGGACGACTAGCTAACAAACAGGAGTGTCCTTCTTCCTCTCTTGCTTTTTTGCTATTTTTTCCATCTACATCGAGCCTCTGCTGCATCACCATGCCAATTTGGTAATCATTTCCTTATTCTGATAAACCTTGTCTGTTTACAGCTCCCACCTTTATCACACATCCCCTCTGTCCTGTTTACTTCATACCCTCTTTGGATTAACACATTACAGGACTGGATTCATACATACGCCTCGCTCACTATCTCTCTGTTTTTGCTTCTTCTCTCCTCCCTGTATCTCTCTCTCTCTCTGCCTCTCTGTGTCTATTTCTCCCTCTCTCACTTTCTCTGCAGGTCTGCTGGAGACGGAAGGCGAGCAGCAGGCACGAGCGAGTGCGCAGTCCCAGCAGGAGATGGAGGGAGACAGAGAGTCAGGAGGAGGAGAAGGAGGAGGGGGAGGGATGTTGTCATTGGCGATGGGCCTGTCCGTCACAACAGGCCACACCCAGCTGGGGAGGGAGGTGGAGTTTGGTGGCTGTGGCGCTGGTCCTGTGGCTGCTCGTAGCAGCAGAGAGCCGCGGCGTCCTGAGCCCTCACCTCCTCAGCCCCCTATGGACCTGCCCAGCGAAGGCCACACGCTGAGGCACTACACCCGCTCCAGGCCCCGACCCAATCGCCACCACAGGCAGCCACCCAGCAAGCCGCAGGTACAGGGGGATAATGGGGTGCATGAGTGCAGAAAAAAAGCAAGAGCAGGGAAGGGGGGCAGAGAGGTTCGGCTGCAAGCAATGGAAGCTGACTGAGAGGGATGGAGAGAATGGAGAAGGGAGATCGGAATGAGACGGAGGCAGGCGAGGGATGAAGTGAGATGGGGGAGGATGGAAGACTAGAGAAGGGGGAGGGATGGAGAGAGGGAGATGGCGGCACTCAGGTTGTTGCAAGCAGCCACCGCAGCAGCAGCCAAGGCTGCATGTGTGTGTATGTCTGTATAGAACATGCAGTAGCTCCAGGCTCTCTCTGTCTGTAATTCCTTCCCCTTATTTTCCTCATGTTTTTTTAATTTGCTTTATAATAATGCTATAACATGGGTGGAGAGAAAATTTGGATGAATAGAAATGTACAGAAAGAGAGAAAAAAGGGTGGTTAGAGACATTTTGGGTGTGTGTATTTTTCATTGCCATTTTTAAGGTGCTGTGTGTGATTCCCAGCTGGGTGGTGTGTGTGTGTGTGTGTGTGTGTGTGTGTGTGTGTACTGTCAGAACAGGGAATGGTCTCTCTTCAGTCATTCTGGTTGGGTCCTCTTGGTGTTACTGCTGTATTGTCTTAATTATTAATGTTCCCACATCAAGGAGGTTTTTCTCTCTCTATCTCTTTGCCTGTCCCTTTCTGTCTTTTGCGCTGCCTTTGATATTCTCTGTCATCTCTCTATCATTAGGAACGGTGGATCTGTATATTGACGTAATTCACAGAAAGTGTCACAGTGTGTGATGGTTTATGACTGAATAAATAAATAGCATTTTTAATATTTATTATATATATTTATGATCTGTGCATACGCCCCCTTGGTTTGAATAACCTGGTTAAAAAATGCTCCATATATGGTAGTGTGTGTGGTGTGACTGTGTGTAGGGAGGCGTGTTTGGATGAGTGTGTGTTGAGCCGAGTTTGAGCTACCAGTCAGTCAAACAGTAAAATGCAGTCAGTGCACTGTTTTAAGACCCTACCATGTTTATTACCGTGATTCCTCTGACCATTAGAGCAGTGATTACACAAAAATTAAGGATTTCATTGGAAGTGGAACAGATGAGCCATCCATTATTCTGGCAATACTTTTAACAGTACACACTTGTCTATGTGTGTATACATGTGTGTGAGAGTTGTTTTCTTCCTGTGTATTATCTGTCTTTTCCACTGATGGCTGTATTTCCTGGTTGGTGACTGATCAAATGGTTGCCATAGTAATAGGTGCCGGTCTCATAGCAATGCAAAGTGTAGGAGCTCTCTCTCTCTCTCTCTCTCTCTCTCTCTCTCTCTCTCTCTCTCTCTCTCTCTCTCTCTCTCTCACTCACTCTCTCTCTCTCTCTTTCTCTCTCTCACACACACAAACACACACACACACACACACACACACACACACACACACCCTTTGGTTGCTTCAGTGCTGTAAGAGTCATAGGCACAATATGCAAAAGAATACTGTATATGAGCATGCTGTGTGTGTGTATGTGTGTGTGATTGAGTATTCACATGCTCTAGCACATATTCATATATCCAATAGTGGGGCTGTATTTGCCTTTGTGCTACATATCAATCAATTTGTCTTAATAATAACAACATCATAGAGCTGCTGTTGGAAACAAACTGTCATGGCTACCTGTTGGTATGTTTAATTTATAGGCTGTACATAGTGCATTGTTACTGTATACCAGAGTGTGTGACTGGTAGCTGCAGTGTTGTTGCTGCTTCCTCTCAGCCAGTGTCGTGAGTTGGGAGATTTCCATTGCTGTGTTGTCATGGATACCTGTGGGTGTACATGTAGAGCTCGGTTTTGTCACGCCAAACTCTACGTGTGTATTTTCAAGAAAAGATTAATCTTTTTTTTTGTTGATGTGTTTGTATGTATCACTGGGTTCAGTGTGCAGTCAGGCTGACCGGCTTTGTTAGATCAGAGTCTCTGGAGAGGTTGTCTCTTCTCCCCTGGTTCAGTTCAGATATAGAAGGAAGCATGGAAACACTGTCACCTCTGCCTTAGACCACCTGAATATGTGAGTGTGTATTTACTGGGGAGGAGTGACAGTAGCCGTGGTGTGAGGTGAGAAGCTAAAATCTAATATTTATCAATAGCTCAACAATGTCATTGTAATGGTTGAGCAATACATTATATAATCATCAGTGTCAAAATAAGAATGATGTGGGGCAAACTATTATACACACCACACACTTAAAGGCAGACAGGCATCAGAATTCATTAATGCTGTTTCATTTGTGAACGAATCAGTGTTTTTGAACAATTTGTTTAAGTGAATGGGACTGGGAATCGTCTGTCATGAACGAAATGAACAAACCAGACACCATTCATTCAGTTCATATGTGATTCTGACTGCACACACATAATTTGTAATGACTGATGATGACCTTACACAATAAACATGACTGAAAGTACTGCAAATGTTGTGCTTTTTATTGGATTTTTTCAAACTGTGCAGTTGACAAATTCTTGGTAAATATAACAGATCTGCTGCTGACTTTTGAGGTGAAAACCTCATAATAAAAACACCATTAAACACCAAGTCTCTGTACATTTGTAGACTTGTATATATTTATAGCAACAACAAGGTTCACAGAACAAATCAGTGAATGAATCCGAACTAATCTTTTTGGTGAATCTTTTGAGTTTTACTTTTTCATCCAAATGCATTAAAAAAAAAAAAAAAACAGAACGCTAGAATAAATAATCCTTGTTATTCACATTCATTACACCTGCTGCTGTATATCACATGAGGCTTCTCGATCACAGCTAATGAGGTATTACTGAAAAATAGCTGCAAAAATTGAGATCAATCAGAGGTTGCTTCAATCTGTGTAATCATCTAACACAAGTGTTACTGATAGGCTGCACATAGACTATAACTTTTCAGTAGAGCAAAGATTAAACCTCTGAAACTCACAGGGGCTTACGTTTGCGAACACAGTTATATCTGACGCCCTTCCTAACTAGTGGTCCACAAGTGAGTGAGTATCCATATTGTGTGGCATTTGGGGAGTGGGAATAAAGACAGTGTCTCGGGGGAGAGTGTAGTATAGTATGGAGAAGTTGTGATGGTTTAACAGTCACATCTATAGGTTTGTGCGGCTTAAATAATGTGTGTCACTTTTGTCTCTTAGGTTCTTTAGACGTCTTCAGTAAATAGCACCTTACACCTGCTTTAGTAGTCTCAGTCTGCATAAAGCTATCTATCTCTTGCCATCTTGCTATATTCCCAGCTCAGCATTCTTCTCTCTCACACACACTTGTCTTTTTCACGATACTGCATGCACAGGTACATTTTTAGTCACGACTAAATTTCCTCGCTAACACCCTCACACCCCACATCCTAAATTATAAACTTGTCATTAAACCTGATCAGTTAAGTGTCTTAAGCAGCTGCATGATCCCTTGCTTCTAGCAGACAATTACAGTGAAATTTGTGTTGACTTGACTTGGCGTCCCCTTGATGGTGGCTTCCCAGAGTGATATCAGTTTCTTACAGAGACATGAGAGTATCTAATATATAACTGCAGGTTAAACTGTGAAAGTCTATTTAGAATTTGAAGATTTGAAAGTTTTGGCTGATGAATTCACCACGATTAAAGTGCAAAACCAGCTTGTTCCATGCCTTTTCCATGCCTCCCAATTTCACCAGCATGAGTTTATCAGGGGCATAGCATATTAATAGCATAGACAACACCAGAAGAACTGAAAGGTGTGCGGAATTCTAGCCTCTGTCCTTCAAAAGTCCTACATAAACGCTGAAGCTGCTCCAGGCTGTTTCATAATTGAGGCTAAATCTGACTTTCAATGAATCTGCAGAACTCTGCTCTGAGAAAAGTGAAACCATGATAACAACAAAAAAAGAACACAATGTTCACTTCCAGCATCCCACTGTTTTACAATCTTCCCCACAAAATATACAACGGTACACAGCTTTGAAATTTCCCATCCTCAGGCCTTAACTCCTGCCAAACGAATAGAGCAGGTCTCGGTTGTTACAGTCACAGCAACATCTCAAATCGGAGGTTGAAATGATTATTATAAGACTACAACTGGTCTCAGGTTAGTATAAATGAGGCTATATTGTTCTCCAGATAAGCTCCTGACTTCTGTTTTTGATTATTGTTACTTGTACGGTTTGTAGACTCTTTATGTCTAAATGGAATATGGCTGTGTTCACTATGTATTTCTGGTGTGTGAGAATGTATTAATTATGTGGGGAAACACCTTGCCACTTTGTCTTCTTTTTCTGAAGATGCAGTGGAGTGATGAAGATCTGTGCCTTCTGATTGGCCAGTAGGCAATAAATGCTTTATAATCCATTTCTCATGTGGCTTGTAGCGCTGCATTTACATACAGTCGCTTTTGCTATGCTGCGCTCTCTCTCTCTCTGTCTCTGTCTCTCTCTCGCTCTCTCTCTCTAGCTCTCTCTCTCTCTCTTTCTCTCTCTCCCTCTCCCTCTCCTGCCTGCAATGCACACTCTGCCCTGATGTTCCTATGTATTCCTGGTGTATCGTGTTTTTATGTATATATGTGCTCATACATGGCTAAATGCATACAATTTATACGTACAGCGGGTAAAATAAGTATTGAACACGTCACCATTTTTCTCAGTAAATTTATTTCTAAAGGTGCTATTGACATGAAATTTTCACCAGATGTTGGTAACAACCCATTCAATCCACACATGCAAAGAAATCAAACCATCGATGTCTGTGAATTAAGTTATGTTTAATAATGTTAAATGACACAGGGAAAAAGTATTGAACACATGAAGAAAGGGAGGTGCAAAAAGGCATGGAAAGCCAAGACAATCAGTAATTAGGAAGCAATCCTGCCCCTTGTCAATGCAAATTAATATCAGCTGATTCTGTCCAAACTGATGGCCTATAAAAAGGTCTCCTTACCAAGGTATCACACAAGAAACATCTCATGATGGGTAAAAGCAAAGAACTCTCTCAAGACCTTTGCAACCTTATTGTGGCAAAACATTCTGATGGCATTGGTTACAGAAGGATTTCAAAACTTCGGGGCCATAATCCGTAAGTGGAAAGAACATCATTTCACCATAAACAGGCCACGGCCAGGTGCTCCTTACAAGATTTCTGACAGAGGAGTGAAAAGAATTATCAGAAGTGTTGTCCAAGATCCAAGGATCACTTGTGGACAGCTTCAGAAAGACCTGGAATCAGCAGGTACAGTTGTTTCAAAGAAAACAATGCTCTCAAAGAAAACAATTGTGCTCACCACGCAAGACTCCACTGCTGAAGAAAAGACATGTTGAAGCTTGTTTAAAGTTTGCTGCACAACATTTGGACAAGCCTGTGAAATACTGGGAGAATATAGTCTGGTCAGCTGAGACCAAAATTGAACTCTTTGGATGCCATAATACACACCATGTTTGGAGGAGAAATGGCACTGCACATCACCCCAAAAACACCATACCAACAGTAAAGTTTGGAGGTGGGAATATCATGGTGTGGGGCTGTTTTTCAGCATACGGTACTGGCAAACTTTATATAATTGAAGGAAGGATGAATGGGAAAATGTACAGAGACATTCTTGATAAAAATCTGCTGCCATCTACCAGGATGATGACAATGAAACGAGGGTGGACATTTCAGCAAGACAATGATCCCAAACACACAGCCAAGGAAACTCTCAATTGGTTTCAGAGAAAGAAAATAAAGCTGCTAGAATCACCTGACTTGAACCCAGTTGAAAATCTATGGAAAGAACTAAAGATCAGAGTTCATAGAAGATTTGAAGACTGTTTGTGTGGAAGAATGGGCCAAAATCACACCTCAGCAATGCATGCAACTCGTTTCTCCATACAGGAGGTGTCTTGAAGCTGTCATTACCAACAAAAGCTTTTGTACAAAGTATTAAATGTTTCAGTAAGCGTGTTCAATACTTTTTCCCTGTGTCATTTAACATTATTAAACATAACTTAATTCACAGACATCTATGGTTTTATTTCTTTGCATGTGTGGATTGAATGGGTTGTTACCAACATCTGTGAAATTATGTTCTTTCCACTTACGGATTATGGCCCCGAAGTTTTGAAATCCTTCTGTAACCAATGCCATCAGAATGTTTTGCCACAATAAGGTTGCAAAGGTCTTGAGAGAGTTCTTTGCTTTTACCCATCATGAGATGTTTCTTGTGTGATACCTTGGAAAGGAGACCTTTTTATAGGCCATCAGTTTGGACAGAATCAGCTGATATTAATTTGCATTGACAAGGGGCAGGATTGCTTCCTAATTACTGATTGTCTTGGCTTTCCATGCCTTTTTGCACCTCCCTTTCTTCATGTGTTCAATACTTTTTCCCTGTGTCATTTAACATTATTAAACATAACTTAATTCACAGACATCTTTGGTTTGATTTCTTTGCATGTGTGGATTGAATGGGTTGTTACCAACATCTGGTGAAAATTTCATGTCAATAGCACCTTTAGAAATAAATTTACTGAGAAAAATGGTGACGTGTTCAATACTTATTTTACCCGCTGTACGTATCAACTAAATATAGCTTGGAATATTTGGAATATTATAGACACTGTATAGACGATATAAGAAGTTAAATCCTACACTGTGGCGAAGGCTTACTTTTTGGGGAACACCATTTCTCTTAGTATTCTTACTAAGTCTATATTGAACAAGATGACACAAGCTCCGCACTTTACTTTAGGATGCTCCCCCACCCCCCACCCCCCGTGTTAATTTCGTCAGACGAGACGAGATGAAATATGTTCGTCAACAACCTTTTTTTCATGACTAAGACGAGACGATAACAAGACTGCACCACTGTCCAAAAACGCTGACTAAGACTAAATTAACATGCATTATTGTTGACGAAAAAAGACGAGAAGAAAATGTTTTGTATAAAATAAAAACTAAGATAAAATCTCTCTTCATTTTCGTCTACAATTGTCTCTGATTTTTCATCAGCTGTTACGCCTTTAAAATATTCAGAACGAGTTCGCGGCTTCGCTGTTGCTCAAGTTACAGGTCCGCGAAGCGGATCCCGCTTATTATATTGCTACCTACCAAATAAATCGTTAATATTTGACTCAAAATGATGATTTAAAAATGAGTTTATTGATTTAAAAACTATTGTATTGTTTCCTCTAAAGAAAATAGTGCGCTCCGTCTCTACGGTTAGAATCCTGTGTGTCCATGGCAACGCTCTGTTTTTCATGGCAACGGTGTGTTATAGTTCGCAGCGGTCTGTCAAGAAATAAAATAGTGTGTGCGTAGAAAGAATTCATCCACACGCCGCTCAAATAAATAAATAAATAAATAAATAAAAACTCCTGAGCGCAAGTCCACCCTAGGTCTAGGCTTTTTGTGTTAAATTATATTTCCTGTCGCTGCACAGGCTCTTTTATTGTACATGACAGCTTATGTCCCGATGACCGGTCTTTGCATTACGATTAAAAGCAGCATCAATAACGTAAAAAATGTGATGTGCAGTCAAGTTCGAGTGTATGCACTGTTTAAACGAGTGTTCTCAACTTCTCACTGATACTTTTGTGATTCACAGAGTTTTGACAAGTTTTATTGCCTTGATATTGTTTCTTATTCAAAAGTGGTGACAGAAAAAACTCAGCACCCCCAACCTGAAACCTCTTCCCTGTCACAATCACATTATAATCAAAATTAATAATTAGGCTTAAAAGCAAATGTATATGTAAGGGAATCAAGCTTAACAATTACATGTAATATTGCTCCAAATATCATCAATAATGGAGTGTGCAATACATACATATATATATATATATATATATATATATATATATATATATATATATATATATATATATATATATATACACCTACAGTTTTGATCTTAGGCTTTTCATTAAGTTATTTATTTCCACTATAACACTTCTGTTCCTGATATTATTGCATTTAATGAGGCCTCGTTGTATTTATTCTTACAATAGATTCCAGATGTGGTCAAGCTACAATTTTCTGACTAAATCTAGACTAAAATTAAAAGACTTAGTCGACTAAAACTTGACTAAGATACCTTGAGTTTTCTTTTGACTAAAACTAGACTAAAATGACGAGACTTTTAGTCGACTAAAACTAAGACTAACAAAAAAGATATGTGAATGACTAAATATGACTAAAACTAACAAGGACATTTGGCACAAGACTAAGACTAAATTAAAAATAGGTGACGAAATTAACACTACCCCCCACTTATGAAACTGACAGTTCCATTTACATGCTTTGTGGGCGTTTATCAAAAATGATTTTAAAACACTATAATGATTGCTACACAGATGCTACATTGCTATTTTGAGACCCGAGTGTATACTCATGATAGCAGTGATATGTCAGCTTCTAAATATACACTGAAACTGTCCAGCCTGTAAAAACAGAAAAATAATCCTTAAACTTCTCAAGAGCCATCAGTAGGTCCAGCTTTACTCTTCTTAACAAATAAAAAAACAGGTTTTAGTATTTAAAAAACATTACTATTGTATCACTATATTAAACATTAGTGATCATTCTTCATTCATTCATTTTCAGTAACTGCTTCAATGTGGCAGATCTGGGAGGACTGGGATTGTGGTGGATATACAGGGAAATTCTGGATGGGATGACAGTCCGTGGCATGCACATTATGTTTTGGCGAGGTGGGAGGAAACCAGAAAACCCTGAAGAAACCATGCTAACATAGGACAAGTTAGAATTGCCAATCTGCCAATTTTTGGAAGTGGAAGAAAACCAGATATCCTGCAGGAAACCCACACAAGCACAATACAGAGCACAGACATTAATCTGAGCTCAGGATTGAGCCCTGGACCCTGGAGCACTGCTACTTACTGTGCCTTCCAAATAATTAGCTCAACTGATAATAATTTTATTCTGCAATGTGCTCAAAACTATAATTTTAGCAATCCTATAATTATATTAGTGTTTTAAGTGTTTAGAGGCACTTGCGTGCTTAGAGACAATAAATTTTTTCTACTACGGTGAGTAGTAAAACAAATTACTTTCAACAAGATGATTTGCTTTTTTGCTATGTAAGGACTTATTTGCTATGTAAGGATCAAGTTCAGATTAATTCAGGAATCAATATCTGCTCCTTTCTGTTATTACATTTTTGCCATGGCTACAAGACACAGACAGTAATCACCATTGTTGAGCAGGCATACGCCCATTCTGTGTGCCAGTGTGCTACATGTGGGTGTATTTTAGGGGTTTAATTGCTTTAGGAGGAGGGGGAACAGAGACCGAGACAGACTAGAGCTGGGTTTGGTTCTCTCTTGGGACAAGAGAGACAGATGTGCCAGTGTAAAAGCCAATAGAAAATCAGCCTTGCATATATATATATATATATATATATATATATATATATATATATATATATATATATATATATATACATATATATATATATATATATATATATATATATGTATATATATATATATATATAAATTTGTTGCATATGTGTGTGTTTGTGTAGGTGAGTATGGGTGCGCATGTGAAAAGTGTATATCTTTATACAGATATGATATAAAGAGAGAGAATGTGATATGTATATTTGGAGCAGTGCACATGGACAATTGAAACTTTGCTGCTGAGAGCTCCTTTTCTTAATTGTTTGACGGAATCAGTGTGTTTTCAGTGTTTCGACCTTGAATAGTCTGTTAGTCCTGGAAAGTGACCTTGTCTTTTCCTGTCTATGTGTGTTTGTTCATTTCTGTATGGGTGTAGGAGCAGGCAGCTGAGAGTGAGAATGATGCCAATGAGAACATGGGGAGAGTGGATGAGGGCGTAGAGGAGTTCTTCACCAAGAAGATCATCCCTGATGACCCCCTGTGAGTATACACCTACATTGATGTAAATGTCACATGCACAATAAACATAACATACAGTTCACCATTCATCGTGTTTATCCTCTGCTGACTTTTAGAAAGCACCAGAGGGAGGAGCCCCTCAATAAAGCACAGCCTGCAGAGTCTACCTGTGGCACAACTTCCCTTCTGACCACCACATCAACAACCTCCACGGCCACCACAGCCCCCGCAAAAAACATAAAGAAGAAGTTTGGTGACTTTTTCGCCTTCAAGAAGGTCCGTGCAGGTCGAGGGGCCAAAAGCGATGGTGCACCGGAAGGAAAGGTCAAAAAGACTTCAATAGCAGACCTCATCCGGCCACTTCGTGAGGCTGCACGTGCCGAGAAAGAGCGTGAGAAGGAAAAGGAGAGAGACAAGGAAAAAGAGAGAGAGAAAGAAAAAGAAAAGGAGAAGGAGAAAGTAGAAGAGGAGATTATCCACAAGGCACCCAGCACTACTCCCACCGTCACAGATTCATCCCCCACAGTACCAACTGTAGATGGCAAAATGGCACCCTCATCCCTCTTCATGCCACTTTCTGCTCCACCAGCTGCCCCTGCCGCCACCCCCAGCCCTCTTGCCTCCTCGCCTGCCAAAACCGAGGGAGCCCCATCCCTGCTCCCTGTTGCACCTCCAACCCCAACCAAAACTCCCAGTCCAGTAACTACTCTGCCCATGGATGGAGAGAAGAGCCGGACCCTAGAAAAGAGCCGGACCCCTGATGGGGAGAGGAGACCCAAGGCTACACGCCGCTCACTTCGAGAGGGCAAGTCTCAGTCACTTATCTTGCTTACAGGGCTGGAGCCAGGGCAAGACTCTGCAGCTACACAAGCTAAAGTAAGTAAACACTGCTGTTGTACTTAATTTCAAGGCAAGCGAAGGCAGAGGAGTTTCATGATTTGGTCAAATGCCCCTGAATCACCTCAGCTGTGGTAGTATTTTTCTGAGGTGTAAATGGCTGTCAGTCAGGGTCATCATAGGTTACCAATGTTGACCAAGGACCAAGGATGGTCTCGCAGGTCATCACCCTTGAGGGGGTCCACACTCAATATATGCTGTGTGAAATTTATGAGGTGAAATTCTGCAATTAGCCAAAAAAAAAAACAAACAAAAAAAAAAAAGCCTAAGAAAATACAGAGGGGATCTATAATCTAGAACATGGAATATCTCTCAGATTGCATCCAAGATATTATTGCACCATTCATTATTATCAGTAATCATGAGCTGACTTCATAACATATTTGTATTACATTAAATTTGATTTAAATTATTGGCCTCTTTAGGGCTTAAAGTTAACTAGTATTATATTTTATGCCCGGCAATCAGGGATTGCCTTAAAGAATTGAGCCAGTTGAAGTAGTTTGAATACCTTACAAGGATACCCCTTTTTCAGCTCCCTCTAGAGCTGTATCAGGCATGTCCCTCTGGACTAACACCATAGGGGTCCTGCTGAAGAGATTATAAATCACACTTGGCTTGGAAACCTCTGGGTATCTTCCAGGAGGAGTTGTAAACTGTGGGTGAGAAGCTGAGCTGACCTTCTCAGCCACAAGGAAGAAGTGAATGAAAGGTCCATAATCCTTGTCTGAATGATCTGTCAACTCAGCATACCACAGGCAAATTAGTGCACCTACTACATCACTCGTTGGGATTCTGCAGTACAGGAATCTTCTCAACACATTTGAGGTGTCAGTTTCACATAGTTAGAGAAACAATACCTGATAAACAGCTACAGAAAGTCCTATGCTGTCAGTGGCAAAGCGGAAATGATATTAAGCTCTACCAGCCACTGGTCAGCACTTGACACATTTATGGTGCGTCTATGTGTGTGTGTGTGCACTGTCTCTGGTGCTGATTATAAACACTATGTTAAAACACTTTATTTTTGAACAAGGAATAAATTTGGCTACATATGTTGTGAGAATATCATAAGCCTGACAGGAGTCTGCTCAATAATTACTATGAATATTGTTACAAATAGATGATGTCAGTCGTTTTGAAAGAAGGATGTAATGCTTTTGTATGTTTCTCTTTTTTGCTTTCTCTTTTCCTGAATATAATTGGTACTTCTTTATACATCTTTTTACTTAATTGTGCACTAACAAAGAATGACAGTTATCATTGTTATGTCATATGGTTGAGCTTCCATTTTATGTATTCCATAAAATGCTCTATTGTGTGAAAATTTATTTGGATTCTCTGTATGTACAAACTTTAGCCTCAAAGTTACTACAATATGTGACTCACTTCCGAACAGTTTTTCTGTTGGAACAGAGCACCATTTCATCAGCCATGTATGTGCTGTATTCAGTCTTATCTGTAGCAAGTTGCACCCTGTAGTTCTCGTCATTGTGGTCAAGCCTGCTTGCTTTCTTTCTTTTTTTAGAAACACTCATCTGAAAGCTCCTCCACTTTTGAACAGCGGCTCCATGTTATGTTGCACCGCATGGGGGTCGCCAAGACACCTCCCTTCGACTCCAAAATGAGTCAGGTGTGTGTTTTTCTCTGTGTGATTATGCCTTATATAAATTTAAACACTAGGTAACCGCAGTTATATTTGACAGAATACAAGATAAACTCTTTTACCTTACTTGCCTGACACTTATCTAAATAGTAATGTAAATGTTAGCACAAGTAACAAGTAGCCTTCAGTGTGTCTTTCTGATGAACTAAAACATTATGTTATGAAAAGAAGAAAGCAGTTAAAATAGTGATAGCATGTTAGGAGTCACCTACTCTGAAATTCCTCTAGGAACTATACTGATTTGTGCTGCTAACTGAAAATTGTAATATCTACTTAGCTGCTTAACTACAATATCAGAAACACCATGCCTTGATAAATGGGGGATTTTTCAGCAACGGACATTTAAATCAAGGCCTTATTATCCTCTTCCAGAGCAAAGATGAGGAACTGAGGAAAGCCAACTCAGAAGGTAGGCCCTTCTCTAATTCCTCACCCTTACCTAATGCAGCTGTATAGGATGTGTCTGTCCACCGTGGTAACTGGAGAATTTTGCTGCATTCTGAGATGTGCTATATGTGCACTTCTGTGTGGCAATGAGACCAGCCTCAAGCTGCATTAGATGTAACTTGTGCTATGTGTTATCATGCATGATGGATATCCCTGTTTAAATGTCATGATCCTCTTTTAGTATTTAGAGTTGAACTACCCCTCTGCATATATATTAGAACAACAAGGCCAGTTTTTTTGATTTGTTATGAGGACATTTGGGTTTGATATGAAAAGATAATGTGAGGAATATGACATGATAAGTATTTAGCAATCATTTCCTGATAAACAACCTAAAACATGGCCATTTTGCTGTTTGCTGAGCAAAAGTATAAGAACACCTAATATTTGGTTGCATATCCTTGACTTCATGTCTGTGACCCACTGACATCACCACTGACTTCATGATATTTTTAATTTATGATGCTTTTCCAAGCTTGTACTGCAGTTTCTTTCAGCTGTTTGTTTTGAGGGGTTTCTCCCTTCAGTTGACTCTCCAGGAGGTGAAATGTTGCTCAATAACGTTAACGTCTGGTGAATGACTTGACCTGTTTAAAACCGTCCACTTTTTTCTCCTGCTTAAGTCATTTGTTGTGTTGGCAGTGCATTTTGGATCAATGTCTTTCTGTATGATGAAGTTCCTCCCAATTAGATTGGATGCATTAAATTAGCAGACAGAATGTTTCTGTAGACTTCTTAATTCCTTTTGCTGCTACCATCAGGAGTTACATCATCAGTAAAGATTAGTGAGCCTGCCAGAAGCAGCAAGCAGAAGCATGCAAGCCCAAGCCAGGACTCTACCTCCACCCTGCTTGACCGATGAGCTTGTATGTTTTGGTTCACAAGGCCTCCAGGAACCTTTCATCCTCTACATTTCCATCACTTTGGTAGAGGCTAATCTTTGTTCTAGAACTCTGTCTTAGTTCTATGGCTTATGTCTGTATTTCCGTGTAAATGTCAGTCTGGCCTAATTCTGACTGCGGATTTGTGGTTTGCATCTCGTGGTTTGTCCTTTATATATTAGCTCTTAAAGCCTTTTAAACAGTGGATTGTGATACCTTCACCTCTTCCCTGTGGAGGATGTGGGTGATGTCACTGTTGTTTTGGGGTTTTTCCTCACAGCTCTCAGAATGTTTCTGTCATCAACTGCTGCGATTTTCCTTGGCTGACCTGTTCGATGTCTAGATGTTAATGCACCAGCGGTTTCTTTATTTCTTATGACATTCCAAACTGGGAACAGTACTGACTATGCCCAATGCTTGTACAGTGGCTCTGATCCATTTTCCATCTTTTTTAAGCTTCAAAATGGCTTGATTTTCTCAGATAGAAAGCTCTCTGGCCTTCCTGTTCCATTTCAACAAATGATATCATTAAAAACTAGGAGTAGACATTCATAGCTATTAATTATTTAGACATTTATTCTAACAGGGCACCTGGGAAACGAGGCACCTTTCGCTTAAAGCCACCCATTTTTGAATTCAAGCAAGAGAGGCCATGTTCTAAATTGCTTAACATGTCTAACTTACTAAATTACTAAAATCATGATCTGTCATCTTATATTAATCTTTTGATCGCAAACCTGTATGTCTCCATTGTATTTCAAATAAATAAACCCTTTCATTTCAATGTCTGCAAGAAAATGTGATACAGCATTAAGCTCTACAGTGAAGTTCCTCAAATTCTGAGGAATGTGTTGCCATTTATTTACAGAAATATGTTTTAGTTTGATAGACTTCCCATTACTTAGCTATGTTATCCTAGAAATGTAGCTAATGTTTTACATTTTTTCAGATGCTCTTCTACAGAGTGACTTACAAAACATGGAAACAATTGAATCTGTAGTAATGCAAAACACACAGAGAACTGCAAGCATGCAGCCCTTGAAAGACTAGAAACTAATCCTGATTTGTACATCTAGTCAGTAGCAAAAAGGACAAATTCAAACCAAAGTGCAAGAACAATTAACCAAAATAAATTCAGAAAACCAAGAAGTAATAGAAAAAAAAAATAATAGAGAAAAAGTGGAAGCTTGTAACTACTTTTGGATTACGTGGAAGCGAGGATTACGAGGATTTTTTCTAAAGAAAAAATAAATGAGAACTTTTTACTAAATTGTTCCTATAAATCTTACCCACTTGGCAATAATATTCCTGAAGAGCTGGATTAACTGAATACGTTTTTGAGCTGAACTGTGTGAGAAAACATCAGCAGCCATGTTATCTGTTTCCTAATTATGGCAACACAAGCATAATGAAATCACTTTGGGGTAATACGGTGTGTGTATAATGATTTGTCTTAATAATATGTGGCTTCCATAAAGCATGACGGTACACGGAATTCTAATACCAAGACATTCATGTGACCCCAGATCTCATATCTCACACATAAATAAACACAAATAACACCACTGAGGTTCACAGTAGTCTGTCTATATGATTACACGTTCACATGAAGCATGAGGGATGAAATATGCAATGGCAGGAAGTGAGTGTAAGAAAACACAAAAACTGCTTCGCACATTAGATACATATCTTCCTGCTAAATGGAAAGTTGAGCTTCACACAGTTCGCAATTGTAGCTGTTTAATATTCTGACACTGTTAAATTAGATCAAATGAGATGTATCACCATGAGTAAGAGCATGAGTTTTTTTCTCGAACGATCACATGAAGGGATGTTATTAAAGAAAAATGAACAAAAAGGCTGTATATTTCTATTTTGGCATCACTATTGCTGTGGTGAACCAGTATATTTGCTTTTGAACCTGTGCAATATGAACTTTTAATCTTGCCATTAATCCATTTGTGACAAGCTTTTTTCTTTATGTCAGGGGCAATACTGGACAGCCAGCCTGAACCTCCACCCATGAAGCCACGCACCATGTCCACCTCTTCAGGTGACAGCACACCTAATTAACTTTTTTTTCCTGACTTGCCTTGTTTTATTAAACCACTGTGCAATATTATTAAGACATCTTTATCTGCTATCAGACACCAGACGGCCAGTGCGAGCAACCAACACAGAACGCCCGCCACTCCCAGAACGACCTATAGGCCCTTTACCCCCCAAACCACCCCTGAAACCCACCTTTATAACCCCAGGTGAGACTCCTGCAGCCTCCAGGACCATCTCACCAATCCCCAGGCAGCTCAGTCCATCTCCAGATACTCCAGCAACATTGGTGGAGAGCAGAACTTCCTCCCAGGCTCAGACAAAGGAGCCTCCAACTCCTTCTCCACGAAAAGAGACACCTCCAGCCCCTTCACCACGGAGGGTGCGTAGCACAGACCCCCAGGAGAGAGCAGAAAGAGCACAGTCTGTTACTGAAGGTATGACATGTACAGGAAGGAATATAATGGTCTGAAATTCACATTGTGTGCTTTCTTAACTTCAGCAGCCTCATTTTTCTTTTCTTGATGTGTTTCTAAATGATTAGAACCTAATTTCCTATTTCCTAGTAGGAAAACATTTGTTTGATCAAAGAGGCATCAGTTTCTACAGTAGATTAGATATTAGAACCCTACATGCATGTTGAATGTGGTCAAGCTAACAGATTATATTGATATACTGTGTATATATATATATATATATATGTATATATGTATATATGTATATAAAATTACCTGTTTGTCCAACACATTATTGTGAAAGCCTGGAACACCAAAGCAGCCTTGACTATGCCAAATGGCATTTCCAGGTCAACACAGTGCCTCCTAGTGGTGGAGAATGTAGTTTTTATAACACTCTCTTATACTGATTAGGTTATATGGTTTAGGGGTAGATTATTGATAATCATTTTGACAATCAATTATTGATTATTGATAAAAATAGCACTCATACTTTTAAAGATTGTAGTAATTAAGTAATTATATGTTAGCTACATATAATGTATGTAGATGACAGAAACCAATGGGAGAGGGAAGTTAAACTTTACATTTGCAGAGTTAGGCCACTGTAATCAGTGCAGGAGCGAAGATACATTGATACAGTGATTAATTTTTTTATAAATAAAAAGCTAGCAGATACAGGAGAGGTGGAAGGTTGAATGAAGCCTTGTCAAACAGCCTCCGGGATGAAATTATTCAAAGCCATAGCTTCAAATGCAAGTAAATTTGCTTAAAAGTTGTGGTTGTTCCCACTAGTAGCTCCATTCTCAGTCCTCAGGTCAATAGTCTGACAGCTTTGTTTTCATGGCAAACTACAGAACATCTGCATAATTTCAAACTCTCTATATGATTTGGGAATTTCTGCTGTGGCAAGACATCACGGTGTGTGTGCACTTTGGATGGGTTAAATGCAGAGAACGAATTCTGAGTATGGGTCACCATACTTAGCCGTATGTCACGTCATGTCATGTCACGTCACATGGTACAGACAAGGTATCTTATTACAGTAAGGGAAGAAGCGAGGACTATTCTCATGGTGTAATTTACATAACACAAGATTAGGGGTTTGATTAGATTTCTGTGACACAGATAAAGGATTTTTCTCCAACATGTCTGCTGTATTTTCCATTTCCATTGATGTTTCATTTCTTGATGTACTGGAGACTTAACAGGACTAAAAAATAAAGAAAAGCACTCTGTGCAATGAGTTGAACTGACATGCATGAAAATGTGTTGATTGGATAAGGAGACTACTCAGGGCTTACTCTGGTTTGAGTCAAGTTCTCTCTGAAGAGTGTTTGGTGCATTCTTGAGGGTACAGTCAGTTCTTTCATGGTGGCCTAACATCAACTTCTGTCTTCTTCAGTAATTTTCAGCAGAAGTCAGATGAGCCCAGGTACGAGTTCTACTCCTTGGTCTGATGTTAGTTTGCAGAACCTTTTGGGACTTTGTCTAAGGTTATCCCGTTTCATAGAGATACTGCTAAACATTAAATAATTGGCCTTGTCATTCCAATATCTTTGGAGTTGCATGTATAGTCATATGCAAAGTTTTAGGAACCCCTGACAATTTCCTTGATTTTCATTTATAAATATTTGGGTGTTTGGATCAGCAATTTCATTTTGATCTATCAAATAACTGAAGGTCACAGTAATATTTCAGTAGTGAAATGAGCTTTATTGGATTAACAGAAAATGCACAATATTATGGTGGCCAAGAAGTGCAAAACATTAACAAATCCAAAAACAAATTAACAAATTTATGCACCTGTCTAATTTCGTTTTGATGCATATTCAATATGCATCAAAACTAAATTAGACAGGTGCATAAATTTGGGCACACCAACAGAAAAATCACATCAACATTTAGTAGAGCCCCCTTTAGCAGAAATAACAGCCTCTAGACGCTTCCTATAGCCTGTAATGAGTGTCTGGATTCTGGAAGAATGCATTTTGGACCATTCCTCCTTACAAAACATCTCCAGTTCAGTTAGGTTTGATGTTTGCTGAGCATGGACAGCCCGCTTCAAATCACCCCACAGATGTACAATGATATTCAGGTCTGGGGACTGGGATGGCCATTCCAGAACATTGTACTTGTTCCTCTGCATAAATGCCTGAGTAGATTTTGAGCAGTGTTTTGGGTCGTTGTCTTGTTGAAATATTCAGCCCTGGTGTAACTTTGTGACCGATTCCTCAACATTATTCTCAAGAATCTACTGATATTGAGTGGAATCCATGTGACCCTCAACTTTAACCAGATTCCCAGTACCAGCACTGGCCACACAGCATGATGGAACCTCCACCAAATTTTAATGTGGGTAGTAAGTGTTTTTCTTGGAATCTTGTGCTCTTTTGCCTTCTTGTTGTTTTGAGGCCTCCATGTTGCCACTCTTCAGAGGAGAGTTAAAGAGAACAACAACTTGCAACTGGCCTTAAATCCCTTTTCTCATGACTGGATGCACCTGTCTATGAAGTTCAAGCCTTAATGAGCCACCAAACCGATTGTGTGTTCCAATTAATCAGTGCTAAGTAGTTACAGGTGTTCAAATCAACAAAATGGCAAGGGTGCCCAAATTTATGCACCTATCTAATTTCGTTTTGATGCATATTGCACATTTTCTGTTAATCCAATAAACCTCATTTCACTACTGAAATATTACTGTGTCCTTCAGTTATTTGATAGATCAAAATGAAATTGCTGATCCAAACACCCAAATATTTATAAATGAAAATCATGGAAATTGTCAGGGGTTCCTAAACTTTTGCTTACAACTGTATATGACATTAAGGTCAGAAGTCTTTTGCAAAGTGAGAGTGCTTTAGTGCTGGTATATATTGAGAATACTGTTAGTGAAATGAGGAGCAGTTACAAATGGATCTGGATTCATGAGAACAGCACGGAATCAGTGAAGCTCTGGGTGTAAGACATTAGTGTATAAGAGGACATCCTGGACTGGATGATGGATGATGATTTTCTATATTTTCATTTTCTATCTGCCTTTAATCAGTAGATCTATGTAAAACTGATCTAATTTATTTTGGTGGCATTTTACTAATTGAATTTTAATTTTACAGTAAAATGGGCTTTTTGTCTGACTAAAAAAATGCATTCTGGTTATTTCCTTAAAAACCAAGTGTTTTGTGATTTAATATCAATAATTTGATGATATTTCATAGTTGTAGGTGGGAGAGTTGCACAAAGTTGCACAAAATCATGGTACACAGAAGCTTACAAAGACTGTCAGAAATCTACAGTCTAATTATATAATCTACTATCTAATGATAGTTGCAAAATCCTGCAATACAACAATAATAAAGAAAAATGAAATAGCATGGATATGGGATGTGGTAGCCTAGTGGTTAAGGAGTCGGACTACTGAACGGAAGGTCATGAGTTTGAATCCCAGGTCCACCGAGCTGCCACTGCTGGGCCCCTGAGCAAAGGCCCTTAACCCTCAATTGCTCAGTTGTGTAAATTGAAATAAATTGTAAGTCACTCTGGATAAGAAGATTGTATCATCATCAGAAATGTAAATATAAAGGGCTGGACAAGATTATATTGGGCATGTTTTCCATTCTGCTTCTCAGATGTGCTTTTGGTGGTTCACATAACTTAAAAGAAGTTTGCTTAAAGTTAGTTCATTAAAAGGTCAGTATCAGGACATTATTGATATCAAATTACAAACATAACTGGTTTTTGTGCTTTTTCTTACTGTGAAGTACGCCAGTTGATGGCAAAAATGTTATTACACTTTTTGTCAAAGATCTGAGCTTTATTAGTGTTAAGGTGCTCTCAGTAGAGCTCGGACTTAAGTCCTCACTGATGCTTGTGAAAGCTATATAGAGATCTAAATCAGGTCTCTGGTTTCAGTCAGTGGTAGTATCACTGTTTACTATCCAGACACTGTCCACTCACAGAATGTATTACTCCAACACAGAGACCCTTAATTCCCTAGATATCCATCAGTGTCTAAACAGATTTACACTCTTACAGTAGGGCCACTGTAACTGGCCTCATCTCTGTTTTCCTACAACACCTCCCCTGATGGCAGATCTTAATGCTCTAAGAGTCAGAAGCCTTCTATAGGGTTCAGCTGAAGACAATTTAATTACCTCCATCAGCTGAAACATGTAATTCAATGCCTGAGAGTCGGCTGTAGCAAATGGACTAAATGGTTAAAGTGCATGCGTTGTTCGGTGTCTGTATATTTGTTCAGTCAACATGTAATAAATGGCCTAGCTATAAATGTGTTTATATTAAGTGTCTCTACTACCTCCTATAATTATATATAAACCATGCAAGCTTTGTAACTGTAATAGAACATTAATGGACTGATAAGATTTTAGCAACATGATTTATGCAAATGCACAATGCAAATGTATCAACTTCACATTTCAACTCAATTTTATTTGTATAGAGCTTTTAACAATAGACATTGTCTCAAAGCAACTTTACAGAAATATAGAAATTCTGAATAAAAATGACAAAGTTTAAATTTGAAATTTCTATTCATCTCTAATAAGCAAGCCAGGGGTAATAGTGGCAAGAAATAGTTCCTGACATGATATGAGGAAGGAACCTTGAAAGGAACCTGGGTGACACCAGAGAGTGTGATTATTATAAATTATGTCCTTTCTAATCCTGCCTTGATGCCCAATGACGCCTGAGATAGGCACAGGCTCCCCGTGACCCGAGGTAGTTCGGATAAGCGGTAGAAGATGAATGAATGAATGTCCTTTCTATCACTGCTTATAGATCAGGACAACACGCATATTGACTTTTATATTCTTGTACAACATTTGTAACAAATTCAGAGAGATTGGATTTACATACAGATTATGCAGGATTTGTGTAGTGATATTAGACTTTAGAATAACTGTTAAGAGTTCCTGTGTAGTTAGTAAGTATGCATGTCCGTGTGGATTTCATTTTGGTTCTTAGATTTCCTCCCACCTCCCAAAACATGGCAGTAGGTGGACTGGATATTCTAAAGCCTCTGGGTGTGAATGTGTGTGTTTATGTGTGTCCTGTGATGAACTGGCAGCCCATTCAAAATATATTCCTACACACCCAGTGTTCTTGGGATACGTGTGAAATTTACCACAAACATGACCATGATAAAGAGCTTATGAAGTTGAAAGAATACTCTCCATCTTGTTACAGTATCAGATCACTCTGGTGTCAGCCAGATGAGGACGGGTTACATTTTGAGTCTGGTTCCTCTCAGGGTTTCTTCCTAGTATCACCTCAGGGAGTTTTGTTCTCGCCACCATTGCCTCCGGCTTGCTTACTAGCGATAAATATAAATTTGATTTTTACTGAAATTTGTTATATTTCTGTAAAGCTGCTTTGAGACAATGTCCATAGTTAAAAAGCTCTATACATGTAAAATTGCACTACATTTTTGGCAGAAGTGGCATAAATATGTTATTTATGTGCCGCTTGCTCAGAATCTTACATAACTATGATAACCAGGTTCTGAGTACATGGAAGTAATGACGTATATTTTTATTTATCTGAATTCATTATTATTAAGTTGGTAATTAAATATCCTGCATATGCACGTCTTTATTTAATACAGTGAGTTACTCACAGTTTGTTTTTATATGTTCTATGTGTTATGGGTATGGATATAGACATACTACCCTCTTTCCTCTTATAGAAACTCTCCCCAAACCTTGGCCTCGCATGAAGCCCTCACCTCAGCGCCGAGCCGTCTCCGTCCACGAGGATGCCCTACTCCAGCACGCTGCCCTGCTCGACCCCGAGGGTGAGCTTTGTTTCTCTTTAAGTAGCCAAACCCCAACCTGCAGTAAAAGGGCATAACCAATATAGTAAGATTAAGATTATGTAATTAAAAGACAGTGAAATCTGGTGACCAGTCAGTTGTTTATTAATGTTTATCGGAAATTTGGGAAAAAATGTTTACATTTTGAAACCTTTAGTTGTACAGGCACTAAAATGTAGTGACTTTATATTCTACAGGCACTGAAATGTAGTGACTTTATATTCTACAGGCACTGAAATGTAGTGACTTTATATTCTACAGGCACTAAAATGTAGTGACTTTATATTGTACAGGCACTGAAATGTAGTGACTTTATATTGTACAGTCACTAAAATGTAGTGACTTTATATTCTACAGGCACTGAAATGTAGTGACTTTATATTGTACAGGCACTAAAATGTAGTGACTTTATATTCTACAGGCACTAAAATGTAGTGACTTCAAATTCTAGCGCGGCCAATCTGACATGGCTGGGTCTGACCTGCCATGACTCATAACCCTCAACTGCTGTTTTATCCTGTCTCAGTTGGAGAAAAGATGCAGCCAAAAGAGCAAATGTAAAATGCCAACAAACAATTAATAGTGATGAAGATTTAACTGCATTCTACACAGTTACTCCTAAACAGTCATTCTGAAAGGAACAACTAATCTGTTCTTCACACGATTTCATGTGCTGTTATTAAAATTTACACAGTGGTTATTATAGCTATTATACAGACAAAAGTAGCTCTGATGTGTTTTTATTGCTACCTGAGGAAACATAAGGTGTAAAAGTGTATTTCTAGTTGAGTGATTAAAAAAATAGTCTCCTCAACCACATGAGGAAGGTTCCACTGTGTCATTTGTTTTTGAGAATGAAAGCCTTTATAGAAAAATTAGACGTATGTGCTCTGAATGGCAGCTACATTTAACCCCTAAAGGAGAATCTTCCATAGTTCTCGCTCCAGCGAGGGCAGGATATTGTCATGGTCACTGCAGAACAGACCACATCCTAAGCTTCAGGGGGAAAAAATCAAGACTATGTTTCTGGTTTTCTTGACTTAATACTACTGTGATGTAACAGCCTTGAAGATTCTTGAAGAAGTGAAACAAACAAATTCCTGAAGGCTACTGAAGCAATTCTCCTCAGATTTCTCTAAAACCCTGGTCTTAATCTAGGGGTCACAAAGCATAGTGGATAGTGGGGATAGTGAAGACAATGTGTGGAATATAAGCGTGGGAAATAAACTATTATTTTAAACAATTTTATACGTTGTGGTTTAGTCATCAGAGCTGGACTGCTGATTAGACATAAAGCAATTTCAAGCCAAGAAACAAGTACAAGTATGAAGCCAGACTCATGGAGGAAAATAGATAGCATCTTATCCTCAGCCCTGATCAGCCACAACTGGACCATCTTACATCCTGTATTTAAATCCAAGCATCCCGCTGAGTCAGTAGTCTGAAGTACTGAAGCGTTATCTATATAACATTTGAGCACAAGGAATCAAAACATTTTCATTCTTAAAAATAGGTCACTCACAAAACGGTTAAAAACTATTGCTCTAATAAAATACTCTTAATCTCTGATGTAGTTCCTGACATGATGTATATTTGTTTGTGTGTTTGTGGAGGAGAGAAAAACCAATGCGAAGATGTAATGAAGTCTGTTTTGTGGTTGTACTGTGGTCTGTCTCAGAGCTGAAAGCTGCATTGCCGCGACTACAGAGGTCACCCATACGGAAGCGGGTAAACCTGGGGGAGCTGGAGCCCTGCTCGGAGGATTTACCCGAGGGTGAGGAAGGTGAGCACAGAGTGATACAATTAAGAGGGAGATGGATGAGAGTGTCAGCAAAAAAATGCATTAGTGATGAGTCTTTCATAGATCAGCTCTCTCTTTTAGGAGAATGTTGACAGAGAACTTGCACACTTGTTTTTATTACATTTACTCTTTGCCTATTAGTGAAAGTAAGATTTCAACTCATAGACCTGAATAACGGAAAAGGAAAATTTATTATTTTCTTTGAATAATATCTAAGAACCACAACTAGAATTAATTAGATCGCAGTTGATTTACTAGGAAAAGTTACTAGAATCTCATCATCCACAAACCTCACAAATATCCTTTGTTGATAGATGTGTGTGTGTATATGTATACACACACATACTGTATGTACCACATACACAGGTATATATTTGGCATCTGATGAACAGTCAGTTCTTGAAGTTGAGTGGAAACAGGAAAAATGAGCAAGTGTAAAGAATCTGAATGAATTTCTAATTGCAAATTGTGATGTTTACATGACTTGGTCAGGGAATCTCCAAAACAGAAGGTCTTATGGGGCGTTCCCAGTATGCAGTGGTTAGTACCTACTAAAAATGCTCCAAAGAAGGATAACCAGTGATGCCTGATCCAACAGAAGAGCTTCTGTAGCACAAATTGCTGAAAAGGGTAATGCTGGATATGATAGAAAGGTATCAGAACAAACTTACTGTATTGTTCTGTACTGTATAGCTTACTGTATGAGGCTGCATAGCTGCAGACTGGTCAGAGTGCCCACGCTGTCCCGTTCCCCACTGAAAGTGCCTACAATGGACATGTGAGCACTGGAAATTGACCACAGAGAAATAAATTCAAATCCATTTGTATAGAACTTTTGACATTGTCTCAAAGCAGCTTTACGGAACCATAAACATAATACAAAAGTTTAATATAAAGATTAATATAAATTAATATAATACAAAAATTCAAGATTAATATTAGATATATTTAAATGTATTTGTATTTATCCCCAATGAGCAAGTCTGAGGTGACTAAGGGGAACCCATCCTCATTTGGGTGACATTGAAGGTGTGAACATATAGTCTGACAAATTTTGTATTGATGAGGAGGTTGTTGTCCTCAAAGACCACATGGAGTTGGCATCTCCTCTTAGGATAGCAGAGTCTAACTGGATCCGGTAAATCTCTAGATGTCTCAGGATCCTCACACGGTTGGCCTCATCTCAGTGGAGGTCCACAATCTTCATGGCACAGAAGACAATTTGGAGCTGGTACAATTTGGATGCCTCGGGATGGGTAGAAAGAGAGAAGCAGTGGAGAGGAAGTGGAGAGGAATTAGTGTAAAATGTGTGCGTGTGGTGCAACAGTATATTAACGATAACGTTTAAGATATTTTCACTTGTTTATTGTTGCTTGGTCAAATATACATATTTTCTGAAGCCGTCTAAGCCCTGTTAAATATTTAAATCTTTTTTCTGCTCTACCCAAAGTTAAAACTGCAGCACGAGAACACCACAGAGGACAGGCTGAAGAGACAGACAACACTACTGCCAATGATGGCCAGCCAGAAAAATGTCTAAGTGGGATCGGTGAGGAAGAGACTATCCTGGAGAAGGGGGAGTCGGTCTCTGAACAGCACACAGCACAGGGAGAGTCATCAGACCAAAGAACTGAAATCCCCTCACCTGAGACAAACATGGACTGAGCCCTGTGCAAATTTTATTTTCTATCATGTCTACCATTGCCTTGCACGTCACATTATGTACAAAAGAATGAATTATGAACAAATGTTTAAAAAAAAAAAAAGAAAAAAAAAAAGAAAAAAAAGAGTAATTCAATACATATACTTGTTAATAATTATTAAAAAGTGAATACTGTTGTGTCATTAAGAGTCTGGGGATTATTTGTTTTAGAAAGTATGAATGAGGTTCAGTACACTCACTACACCGTAAATGTACGGTTACTTTGATAACGCTAAATATCCTTCTTTAACCTGCTGCATACGCTGCTAATTAAACAGCATAATTATTAGTATTTCTAGTGCAAACGTCCAACTGCTGTATAGACTGAACAACTTTTTTCCTAATCATTGTACATGAAGTTTGTTGTGGGGTTGTGTTTGTATCGTAAAACACTACTTCAATACCAATATCTCAGCTCATGATATCAACTTAACCAAATTCATTTGTACATGGTGAGACAGAAAGGGTGGAGCATAACATTCACTTTGTCCTATGGCACTATAGGTGTGGCTATTCACTTCATTTCCTATCATCAGCTAGCAGCCTCCATGATAGTTATTTTTAAAATGTGAACCTGCTGCTACTGTGGTTTTCCCCTAGAATACAGACTTTGTGACTGGAAGAGCCCACACACATTTGAGTCATGGCCGCGTGTGTGTGTGTGTGTGAGAAATATATATATATACTGTATATGCATACTCCACAGTAACACCACATTCCTCCATGTCCTGGGCATGGAGCTGCGGGGTTTGGCTGATGGAGGCAGTGAGAACAGGACAGCCATCTGTGGAATTGCGGCAAGCTGAAAAGGTAGGGAACAGAGGGAGGATTAGTCGAGAGAAAAGCTGCTCAATCTGTGTTGAAGAAGGTGCGAAGAGAAAAGCCGGGATTGTTTTTGCAATATTGGGCTCATTTTCTGGTTCAGACACTCACCTAGAGGTGACCTATTTTATCATGGACCTGTAAAAGGAAACATTCAAAAAAAAAAAACACCTCCACATTTCAGTGGCATGGATGTGCAAAATAACAATTAACAGAAGGGATTTATTACAGTATTAGCGTGTTTTTTTTTTGCAGGCACTACTGCAGAATTAATAACATGACGCATCGACTAGAATCTAAACTCTTTTATTTCATTACATGAAAATGATGAATGAAAAACAGACATCTTACAAAATAAGGAAATCATAAACCCATACTATACATTAAATAACGAATGTGATTTGCAGTAAAAACTAAAGACAGATGAGGAAAACAATGCTGAGTCACTAAGGAGGGTCTATGGAGTTTAGGAAAATATCTCCATATGTGAAATTTACGTAAAAATCATTCAACATTTCAGCTTCTGTCTACTTTAACGGTTGAGGACCTCTTTCATAGTCTACACTGTTACCAAGGTTTGTAAAAAAAAAAAACACCTTCACCTATGTAGTCTGTTGTTGAAAAATAGGATTAAAGAATAAAGACGTGTTAGGAAAAGTCTACATTATGCAAATTAGATCATGCTAAAGGGTCATTCTTAGTATGCTTTTGTTGTGCAGCGTACCTTTAAATAAGTCCCTCACCCGGACAGATTACCTGAGCCAAACTGCTACGACACAACAGCAGCTGAACCTGCTGCTTACTTCCACACGACTGAGCGATCTATTCAGCAAAACTCCATCTGCTTTGCTGCATCCACTTCACAGGCGTCTATGTAATTGAAGTAGCCTTTTATTTCTAATGACAGTAAGTTAAATTATTTTATAAAACTTTATGCTGTGCTTTTTGACTTAGGAGTCATTTAATTGCATAAAGCCTTTTCAGGACAAGATCAAAGGTCACAGTAGGTAAATTATACAATACATTTATATTAGCATTAAAATTTCTTTGGTGGAAAGCAAAACTGACATTTACATGAAATATACGAACAATGCCAATGGAAGAATAAACACTCACTGTCCAAATTAGCAGGTACACAAGTAAATTAATGTAGTCTAATGTAATCTAATCGTCCCAATTACAGTATGTGGCATAAGCATGATATATTAAATAGCCATGGCATGGTGGTGGTGGCAGATGGGCTGGTCTGTGTCAAACTGCGGTTCTCCTGGGATGTTCACACAAAGCCTCTAGAGTTTACACGACAACATGAAAACCATTAAAAAAAAAAGTGCAGGCTGAAACACCTTGTTGATGGGAGATCAGAGGATACTCAGAGTCATTTAGAGCTGAAAAGAAGTCAATAGTAACTCAAATAAGCAGAAGATACAACAAGAATCCATCATGGAAGAAGTCTATGGTAAGCACGGACACTAGACAGTTGAAGACCAGGTGAATTTGTTCTTTCCATTTGGGGTTGAACAGGTTCCCAGTCATGTCAGTGCAGAGCTGTCTGGTCATTCTCCTCTGCACTCGCTCATCAACAAGGAGTTTCAGCCTGCAAATTCTCTTCTGACAAAACCTCTAGAGACCATTGTGTTAAATTCCCAGAAGATCAGCAATTAAAGAAATACTTAAACCAGCCGCTTTATTGACAACAACCACAGAGCTTAGATGTTTGATGTGATGGTTAATTACCTGAAGCTGCTGCGTGCAGCTGCATGATTTTATGAGTTACAGTGCTGCCACACAGTGAATGACTACGTTTAAAGCTGTTCCTAATAGAATGCTTAGTGAATTTATAATGTACATGTTAAATAATGTAAGTGTGTAAAAACTGAATGGCAAAAAAATTTTACATTGTACATTAGAACACTAAATGCGCAAAGAAGTTCAAAATGTCATGGAAAAAAAAACAACCTTTAGGATATAAAATTTTTTGCTAAGTGTACACTGAAGGTAAAATATTTCAACAATTACAACATGAATGATGTTCAGGTTTTCCAAATGGGGTGAGATCATGATGATGATGTTCACCTCTGTAAAACACAGAGAAAGTGAGATTTTGTTTAGAGAAGTCGAAAAATGTTGTTCTGAGGAGCTGCTTGCAGCTTTTTCCTGTAAGGTTTGCCTGCATGATTTATCAGCAAACCTACAAGTAAGACATCTTCAAAGGACTTGTGAATCAAGGACAGCTCTGATATTAAACCCAGCTTGCCATCTGTCCACTGTTCACAGAGAAACAAGGTCCACCTAAAACATTTGAAGGGAGAAATGGCTCTCTGAAATGTGTGGGTACAGAAGTGGAAAATAAGGCCTCAGTGTTTTTGCATATAACATCCAGGGGAAGTGAAGCAGGTCCAGCGCTCTCACAGTCTCCCAGGCTCCTCAGTGCTACAGCGTGGCCAACACTCTGAGGAAAGAGATAACAAGAACACAGAAAGACTGTCCTACTCCAAACACGAAAGCCTCCAGCGAGATCATCCTCTTCCCTGCTGCCATGTAGACCCCTGCTATGGCTGCACCTGGAACAAGCCACAAGAAACTTCCATCACATAATGTACCAAGTGCTACAGCCAAGATAAAACAGTCAGTGTACCTCATTCATCAAGCCAGACATGAAGATCGAATTCATTCAGAAAACGCTTGCAAAAGAATTTCCATGCGTGAAATATGATAGAAGTTAAAGAAAAATATACATTTCTATCCACAGAGCTCCTAAGCTTGTGTAAACCTGCGTATAAGAACAATCACTGACGTAAACCTCAGCTGAAAACCCTAGGCATGAGTTACTGTTAAAACAGAAAAAACAATCATCCATTTGAGAAGAAGAGTTAGTGTGTAAGTATTTTATTATTTACTCACAGGCTTTGAACAAGCTGTCTGTCAAAATGAGTGAGCAAATACAAAGCCAAATACAAGCACCTTATAAAAATGAAACTTTACTAAACTCCAATGACCAAACTAGAGCTCTTGATTTTTAATCCAGTATTTTATGAAAGGCTGAGGTACATACTGGTGAGCACGCCTCCCAACAGAGGACCTATAATGGCCATGAGCATGATGGCGAGGGGAAAGAAGCGTGCTATCTTATGTCCGCGTAGAGTGGCGAGGGCCAGTAGAGCTGCGGGAAGGTGGAACACCAGTGAAGACACTCCAGCCCACAGGAACACACCATACCACATCTCTGAGAACAAGGGGAAAAGAAAAACATCATTATCAAAGAACATGCTGTGTATACAGGCAACTAATTGGCATAAAATCCACTTGGCCTAATTATTTAATAATTAGTGACCCTGTTCATTGATTTGCTTTTATACCTGTAGTGTTGGAGCAGACAATTATACAAGGTCATGTAGCTCAGGCAAGACGACTGAGGACATCATTATGTAAAATAAAAACATGGTCACCTTCACAGAGACAGTTTAGAAACTTATTTTTAAACTATTAAAAAGTATTGAGGATCAGCTCATATTCAGAGCACAGACATCAATATAATATCAAGCAAATAATACATAGATAATAAAAGGTAGATCAATTAAAAAAAAACCCACACAAACAGTTTCAGTTAGAGAGCTACAGTATTTTCAGGACATTTTTAGAACTGAGTTCACTTTCAAAAGGCAGCAGACGTCATGAACTCAGTATCAAAGGTTCTACAATTTTAGTTTAAAATGAGCCTCATGAGCCACATACTCAGGCACATTTCTCTGTCATTTTGTACTATACATATTGTGAGTAATGTGTGTACACAAATTTCCAACAAGAATAAGTGTACACAACCTAAAAAACACATGTACACAACCTAAAAAACAGACTCTTCATGCACTAAACCAGGGGTGGCCAACCCACTGCTCCCGAGCCGCATGCGGCTCTTACGTTCATATCGAAGTTTGTATTTGTGTCTTTTTAATGTGCGTGTTCAATACGGTATTTGTGTCAAACGTGCATGTGAGTGGGATGAAAATACCTCAAAGTTTCCCAGTAGGAGCAAGATCATTTGAGTAAACAATGTGTGTCAAGTTCACTCTCAAAATGGCAGGGAAAAAAGGTGATCATGTGTGCCAATGTGTATAATGTGGCTCTTTGCGGTAACACAGTAAAAAAATGGCTCTTGGTCTCTGACTGGTTGGCCACCCCTGCACTAAACGCTCGCAGCATTGTTTACGTAGAGGGAAAGGGGAAAAAATTCATCACAACATGCCAGTGGACAAGACATCTTTGAAATTAACCCACACTGTGTGATTTATTTTTCAACAAAGCTAGTGGCTTTACATTGATGTCATTTGCCATCAACTGGAAAACAGCTTCTACTTCCTGTTAACAAAAAAATTCTGAGTTCCATCTGAGACAATACTACCCTTTAAAATTCACTCATAGAGTACATAGATTAATTCCATTTCACACTTATACAGTATAGACAAATTGTATGTACGTATGTACATGTCAGTTTGTTACACTGTGGAGCTTCTGTCACTAAAACAAATTCCTCGCATGTGAAAACATACCTAGCAATAAAGCTCTTTCTGATTCTGATTCAATGCATAATGTGTGGTATGGGGCATAGCTTTAGTTTTTATGTGGTTTTATTTATTAAACATCAACATTTTACTAAACTTGTTTGTGTGATTATTAGCATCTAGTTATAAAACTCATGATATCCAGTGAATTTTGACTATATTATATTAGCAGAGCTGACAATCTTTAAGCTTTGTGCGTACGAGCACTGCAATTTAAGACATCAGAGTATGCTTATACAGGTTAACACTCAACAGATGCCAAAAGAGCAGTTCTGTGTCAGTCAGCAGGCTCATATCTAACCTTTCTACAATGTTGGGCAGTATAAATATTTTATACGTTCAAATTGTTAAATCATTAAATCACTCATCTTCTACCGCTTATCCGAACTACCTCGGGTCACGGGGAGCCTGTGCCTATCTCAGGCGTCATCGGGCATCAAGGCAGGATACACCCTGGACGGAGTGCCAACCCATCGCAGGGCACACACACACACACACACTCATTCACACACTAGGGACAATTTTCCAGAGATGCCAATCAACCTACCATGCATGTCTTTGGACCGGGGGAGGAAACCGGAGTACCCGGAGGAAACCCCCGAGGCACGGGGAGAACATGCAAACTCCACACACACAAGGTGGAGGCGGGAATCGAACCCCGACCCTGGAGGTGTGAGGCGAACGTGCTAACCACTAAGTAAATCAGGGCATATATAATATATATATATCGTCATCTATGTATTTGTAGGTTGAAAGTTGGTACACATAAATGCAAAGCTGTTATATTTATTTCATATATATTTTAAGGTCATCACCATACCAGCTTCTGTGGTCTCATGACAAATACAAATATTAAATAACTTTTCTCCACCCACTCCAACCCGCCTGCACTCGCCTCTTCACCTCTTTTCCACACTCCCATCACACTGGATGTTTGACCACAAATACTTAAACTCCTGCACCTTCTTGACCTCAGCCCCCTGTAACCTCACTGTCCTACTTCCTTCCCTCTCGTTCATACACATGTATTCTCTCTAACTATGATAGACTTTGATTCCTCTTCTTTCCAAAGCAGACCTCCCTACTCTCACTACAGATCACAATGTCATCCACTAACATCATGGTCCATGGAGATTCCTGTCTGACTTCATCTGTCAATCTGTCCATCACCATCGCAAACAAGAAGGGACTCAAAGCCAATCCCTGATGTAGCCGCCCCTCCACCTTGAACGCCTCTGTTTGATCTACAGCACATCTCATTGCTGTCATACTCCTCTCATACATATACTGAACTACTCTGATGTACTTCTCTCTCACTCCTGACATTCTCATACAGTAAATAGCTCCTCTCTCAGCACCTTGTCATACGCTTTCTCTAAATCCACAAAGAAGCTGTGAGGCTCCTTCTGACCACCACTGTACTTCTCCATTAAAATTCTCAGAGCAAAAATTGCATCAGTCGTACTCTTTCTGGGCATGAAGCCATACTGCTGCTCACAAATATCCACATCATTTCTTAGCCTAGATTCCACTACTCTTACCCATAGCTTAAAGTTTATACCTCTGCCTTTGCTACAACTCTGCAACTCACACTTGTTCTTAAAGATCGGCACTAGAACACTTCTCCTCCATTCCTCAGGTATCTTCTCACTTCTCAAAATCCTGTTGAACAATCTAGATAGAAACTCCACTGCTGTCTCTTCTAGACACTTCCACAGGTATGTCATCTGGACCAACAATATTCACCTCTTCCCCCTTCTTTTTACTCTCATTTTCCTCATTCATCAGCAACTCAAAATACTCCTCCCATCTTCTCTGCACACTCTCCTCACCTGTCAGCACATTTCCATCTCTATCTTTAATCGCCTTTTACTGGGTCCATCTTAAAAACAGAAGTCTTTCAAAGTTTATCCTGATTGTCCAGCATCATTTTTAATTTATTTACTTTGGTTTATTTCTAATAATTTATCATTCTTCCCATTCTGCTTGCCATAGATACCAAGATGAAGTTAGCTTTAGGTTGGACATTTGACCAATATTCAGTGGTGTGTCACTTAGGGATTACCAATTACCAATTGAATGAGACAAAACCCAGGAGATTTTTTACACAATAGTTTCCCTGCCACCAAACCCAGTGACTCCAAACCTAAATAGAATTGTATTACTACACGAGACAAATAAAACACCACTTTTCATTGCATTTGAGGAATGCACAACCCTCGACTGGATGGGTTGTGTTATTTGTCTAGCATTTTAATACAATTCTGCTTAGGTTTAAGCTCAAAATACGGATTCTTCAATAAAATTAATGTAAAAATAAAAGACGCCCTCAATAAAAAAAAAATTAGCTACACCGTGGCTAGCTTCGTTAGCTACACCGTGGCTAGCTTCGTTAGCTACACCGTGGCTAGCTTCGTTAGCTACACCGTGGCTAGGTCCTAAAATCGTTTAACAACAGATCAATGTAAACAAAAACGCCAGAATAAAATGCAGTTCTTACCTGAAAAGTCACACAGGGACGTGTCGTTTCTCCCACAGGTAGCATTTTTCCTTGGGACCAAATTCAAACTTAGAATTTGTTGTACAAATCCTATTTCCGGTAAATTATAGTCTCCCTGCATTTCTCACAAACTGTACACTGCGACCATTAGTCAAATCACTCCAACGTCCAAATAACACCATTAGAAACTCGAGGACTGTGTATTTCCAGCACAAATCATTAGCAACCGTGCTAATCTTTCGCAACCTCTACTGGCTAGCTACTACTAACCAAAACACAACCGCTGACGTCACACAGTGCGCGACCTTGTAGCGTTTCGTCTTTAATTTCATGCAACTTCAAAGAGCGGAAAAGCACAAATTGCACATAAGGCACATTGTATGCCACTGAAAAACACAGTAGAAATTATTGCAATGCATAGAAGACAAACGATTGCTGCTATTGCGGTTACAAGAACCAGATAAGACACAGTTTTGTCCCTTTGTGCATTCCGTAGAAGAACTAGATCTGTAAACCATGTGGATTTAATTATTCGGCCATCTAAAGGAGGAAACAGATGGGAAGACCTCAAAATAACATGGCTCCCTAATAGGAGTTTTAGACTTGGAGAAGATGAATTAGATTAAAAGGCATTTAACAGGACTGTGAGGATTATTATTGTGATAGAACACTGATTATCACTGGATAATTAAGATCTATACATTTATCTAGAATACAGTGTATGGACAAAGTTTGCAGGAACCTGACCATCACACCCATATGTGGTTCTTCCCCAAACACAGAATTGCAAAGAATTAGTTTAGAATTCTAACATAACTTCACTGGCACTTTTAGGCCCTAAATTGTTCCAGCATAGCAATGCCACAGTGCACAAATCAGTGGTCCAGGTCCATGAAGACACAGTTTGATAAGATTGGAGAATAAGAACTCAAGGATTTCTTAAGAACAGCACAGAGCCCTGAACCCAACCCCAGTGAACGCCTTTGGGATGGATTGCAGCTATTTGTGATGCAGCCCTAATTGTTTCCCCATTCTCATTTTACAAAATACAGTCTCTACAACATAGTGCACTGTATTATTACCCACAATTCACACTGCTTACTGTACAGGATGAATTCTGAAGCTACATTCATCATCCAATTCAATGGAAACACATACACCTACACATTTATAGTTAGTCATCCAGCAAAACGATCATCTGGCTGCAGCACAGTGCAACCATCATGCAATGATACAGGCCAAGAACTGCAATTAATATTTATGTTACACACCAGAATGAATTAAATAAGTGTTACATCAGTAAATACACTTATGGCATGGTTGTTAGGGGTGTCCTTCTTATCCTCTAATGTCCAATATGGGTGCAGGTTTTCATTCTAATTAAGCAGAAGCCACACCTGATTCCACCTGGTTAATCAGTTGATTGTGGCTTCATCTTGGTTGGTAAGATCGCTTGCACTCACACTGGTTTGAGTATTTCAGAACCTGGTGAAATCTTGGGATTTTCACACACAACATGTTATTTTGCTCTATAAAAGGAGCTGGAAAGGAAAGGGCTGGTCTGGGTGCAGGATTTCATTCCAACCAAAACAGAGTATTGAAAGTCAAGATCAACTGATTAAATAGGTAGAATCAGGTGTAGATCCTGCAGGACCGTTATGAAACCTACACCCACCCTTGCTTGAGTCTATTAAAAGCTGTGTAATAAAAAAACGTGCAAACAGATCAGTGGACGACACAGTCAACATTGGACTGCACTACATTCTGCAACACCTGGACTGCCCAGGGACATATGACCGGATTCTGTTTGTCGACTTCAGTTCAGCCTTTAACACAATAATTCCGGAAATTCTCCACTCCAAACTCCTTAGGCTCACTGTATCCCCGTTGGATCACCAGCTTCCTGACAGACAGGAAACAACAGGTAAGACTGGGTGGCGTCACCTCCAGCATTCGGACAATCAGCACTGGCGCTCCTCAGGGGTGTGTCCTCTCCCCACTGCTATTCTCCCTCTACACTAATGACTGCACTTCAAGTGACCAAACTGTTAAACCCCTGAAATTTGCAGATGATACTATGCTCATCCGTCTCAACCAAGATGGCGATGAGTCTGCATACCGGCAGGAGGTGCAGCGGCTGGTGCTATGGTGCAGTCAGAACAGTCTAGAGCTAAATACCCTCAAAACTGTGGAGATGATAGTGGACTTTAGGAAAGACCCCTCAACACTACTCCCCCTCACAATATCCAACAGCCCGGTATCATCTGTGATGATCTGTGACTACTCCCCCTCACAAGTTTCTGGGCACTACCATTTCCCAAGACCTGAAATGGGAGTGCAACATAAACTCCATCATCAAAAAGGCCCAGCAGAGGATGTACTTTCTACACCAACTAAGGAAGTATGGTCTACCACAGGAGCCTGTTGATGCTGTTCCACACTGCAGTCATTGAATCTGTCCTGTGCACATCCATCACCATCTGGTTTGGTGCAGCAACAAAACAGGACAGAAACAGACTGCACAGTAAAAACAGCGGAAAAAATAATTGTTGTCCCCCTGCCCACTCCCCAGGACTTGTACAACACAAGAAACAGAAACTGGGCAGGAAAAATCACCACTGACCCTTCACACCCTGGACACAACCTCTTTCAGCTCCTCCCTTCTGGCAGGCGTTACAGAACTTTGCTTACTAAAACTGCCAGACACAGGAACAGTTTCTTTCCCCAGGCAATCACCCTGATCAACAACTCACCATAATTATATTCACTGCTTCATATCTATAAGTAATGCATTATCAGAACCATCAGTCATCACATCATCTGTATATATTACACACACTACTGCTGCTGTATATTGTACAAAAAGCAAAATATTGTGCAATATTATTTGCACTCCCACACTTTATGTACATAACTGATCAGTCATATATTCTGTATTCATATTTAATACTCATACTGTCTATATTGTATCTCATCGTCTGCATTGTCTTAGTTTGAGAGTCACAAACAGCTGGAACCACATTCCTTGTGTGTGTCAACACAATTGGCCAATAAACCTGATTCTGAATTCTTTTGTTTGCACTGTCTTTTGTCCTGCACTGTCTGTCTGTCTGTCTTGTCCTGCACTGTTTGCAGCAGGTTGCACTTTATGTGGATAGGACTAACTTACTAAGTCCTTAGCTCTGTGTTTGTTTTATGTAGCACCATGATCCTGGAGAACCGTTGTCTTATTTCACTGTGTACTGCAACAGCTATATGTTGAAATGACAATAAAAGCTTCTTGACTTGACTCTTGACTTGGATGAGCTTCAGCAGCAGAAAAACCACATCAGGTTCCACTGATGTCAACAAAGAACAAGAATTAGAGCCCAACGTTGGCTCAGACTCTCAAACTGGACGGTTGAAGGACAGATAAATCTGATCACATTATTCAGTCAATAGGCTGCGTTTCACTTAATAAACAGTGAAGTTATATGAACGAGTTCAAACACAGAGGTGAAGCAGCGCCAGTATCCAGACCAGTGGATGGCGGTCATACACCTTAGTGTCCAAACGGCATTCATTCAACGACAAAGCCTTGCACTTCCTATAGTCGCCATTCTTTCTTATTGTATATGTATCTGGTGAAGGTTTTTTTTTGGCGCCGGTTCTGTGCGACATGGAGGAATAAACACAAACCTTTCACACCTCTTACTCACTGCGCATGCGCCTACTAGCAATACAGGTGTTGTTTTTTTTAATGTATTGATCTTTTTAGTTATATGATATTTTTCGAATAATTGTAGAAGAAAATGATGAACTATTCCGATTACGATTCGGAGGATTATTCTTCAAATGAAGATGAAGACTACGTTCCTTCTGGTGAGAGATTTGTGATGTTAGCTAACACACGTTTAGCATGCGAGCTAACGAGCTAACGTTATTTAATCACGTTATAACGGTCTGAGGGAGTTTCTACATGTACAGTGTAGGATTTAAACAGTGCTTCTGTTTGTCCAGTCTGTTACTGAGGACCACAACACTAACACTGGGTTATTATTAGTCCACATTCTGGTCCATGTTGATGTGACTGTATCATGTAATTCCTGCAGTTATATCAGATGCTGTGAATCTCTTGTTCTCTCACATCCCAAAGGTGTTCTGCTGGATTCAGATCAACGAGAAGACTGTTGAAGTACACTGAACTCATTGACATGTACATAAAACCTGTTTTTTTTTTGCTTTCTGTCCTGTTGGAATCGTCATGCTATGCAATTTGGTCATTAGAAGATGGCTAAATTGTGGCCATTAATCAGATGCAGATGATCAGCAATAATTCAAAAATAGTCTGCAGCATTTAAGGCACAGTGGAATTCTTTTCTTCACATACCCCAACTGAGGAGGTTGGGGTCAGAGTGCAGGGGCAGCTATAATACAGCACCCCTGGAGCAGGGAGGGTTGAGGGCCTTGTTCAAGGGCCCAGCAGTGGCAGCTTGGCTGCATTGTGAGATGCTTTTCTGCTCACCACAACTGTACAGTGCTTATCTCAGTTGCTGTAGCCTTTCTGGCAGCTCCGATCAGGTTTGTCCTTCTCGGTCGATCTCTCGTCAACGAGGATTTTCCATCAGTAGAACTGTTGCTCGTTGCATGTTTACTGCAACTTTCGCTAGAGACTGTGTGTGAAAATCCTTAAATCTCAGCAGGTCTAGAAATATTCAGACCAGCCCGTGTGACACCGACAATCATGTCACAGCCAAGACTGTGGGCTGGGCTGGGCTGGGCTGGGCCGGGCCGGGCCTTGAACCCCGATCCTCCGATCAACAACCCAGAGCCTTAACCAGTTGAGCCAGCACTGCCCCATGTGAATATTGATGTGTGAATATTGAGATTGTGAGATGCTTTTCTGCTCACCACAACTGTACAGTGCTTATCTCAGTTGCTGTAGCCTTTCTGGCAGCTCCGATCAGGTTTGTCCTTCTCGGTCGATCTCTTGTCAACGAGGATTTTCCATCAGTAGAACTGTTGCTCGTTGCATGTTTACTGCAACTTTCGCTAGAGACTATGTGTGAAAATCCTTAAATCTCAGCAGGTCTAGAAATATTCAGACCAGCCCGTGTGACACCGACAATCATGTCACAGTCAAGACCACTGAGATCCATTTTCTCCATTCTGATGGTCAGTACTTGAAGATGCTGGATGTATCTGTGTTTCTAATAAAGTGCTCTCAGAGTATGTGTGGAACAAAGTGGTTGAGAAGCATGACGGGGGTTTGAGAAGTAATAAGAATTATAAATCCAGTCTAATTACCCATCCAGTCCAATCCAAAATCTATCCACTGGATAAGTAAACCACCTTTCTTACACTGAGCTACATCTCATTACTCTTTACAAGCTACAAAGTGCAACAAAATTATAGATTGTATTGTTGTCCCTTGACTTGTTACCTGTGAGAACATCTGATCTGTCTCACCTCTGATCCTCAGTTTGTTTGCTTATGTTGGGCAGATGACAACCTGAGTGAAGATGACTTGAATGAGTGTGAAAAGGAAGATGGCCTGGATGCAGAGGACCAAAGCCAAGTATTGAGCGAGCAGGTCAAAAAGAAAAAGAAGTCAAGTAAAGGTCTTTCTGCAAGGTACAACATAACTCCTGCCTTGAGCATTGTGTGAATATCCTTGAAAATGTTTTTGCACGTATATATCATGTATAATGTTTGTTTTTACTGAGATTTACAAAAGGAAAGCGTTCAATGAGGATCAAACCAATTGGTTCAAACGTCATTTCTTAATGATCTCGCATCTGATCACTTTATCTATTATGTCAGGAAGGAACTGTTCCTGTTACTATTATGTCCATGTAGAATAGAGAGCTGTAAACAGTAGTGGGAGACACTGCACACATTCAGTATTATAAATTCTTAATATAATATGGAAGTAATGATTATGTACACACAAATAATGTATGCAGTCCAAGTGTCCTGAGTGTCATTGGGAGGTATTGCACATTCAGTACAGTACAGAGTCTAATAGTACAGTAGAAGTGCATGGTACATACAGTTGGTTGTGCCTGTGGTGGTGTTACTGAACGTTTATAATGTTAATTTGTTCATGGTCTATATTCATCAAATTTGCTCAACTCACTCAGATTCCAGTGTCTTTTGTTAAAAGCGCTATACAAATAAAATCATGTTGAATTGAACAACCTGGGGTGGTGACGCATCGAAGCCTCGGGTCACAGCAGAAAAGAGAACTTTTTTACGGTTCGATAATGACACTAGGACTGCATTGGTGTAAGAGAATTTTTATGTCATAGTATTATACCTATTTTACTGTACTGGAGCAGACATCATTTTCAGTAGTTAGATTTAATAGCAAAATATCAACAAGCAGAGGGAGCTCTTATTATTAAACAGATTATTAAACAAAATATTTAAATATAAATAAATATACATGCCAATAGATTTGATTTTTAATTGCGATTAATCGCACTCTTTTTGTGTGATTGACTGTGATTAAGTGCACACTTTTATATTGAAATTAAACATACTCTTTATTTTGTTTAACATGTTTATTTTTGACATTTTACAAAATTGCTGTATCCAGGAAAGTTAACTATACGGTTCAATCCCATTTCGATTTCCTGCTTACCAAACTAAAACAGAACACACAGAAGCTTAGTTTTCTAGTCAGCTGCTCAGGCATACGGCTGGCGTTTGTCTACGCACACGCCGTACACACCGATCCATTGTGGGTCGTTGCACACTACTCGTCGGTTTGCTAGTAGAACCTGTGATGTGTTTTGCTTTTAATTGATATTTTAAATTTTTTTTTTGAGCTTTTGTTTGTCTCGATGAACCAATTTCTTTTAAAAATGACTGGTGCTTGCTCCACTGTAAATGCAAATTATTTCAATGATGTTCCTTTGTGTATTTCAGTAATTTATTTGTGGTATTTGCGTTCAATTATTTTCACGCGATAAGGATTTTTTTAATAATCGCATGCGTTAATGTTGTCAGCCCTATATATTTATATATATTATTAGTGTAATATGAATGCGTGATGGGAAGGATGGTTGTGTAGCAGCCACCAGGTTTGCCTTGTTCTCCACCTGCTTCGAGGGTTTCATCCATTGGTTCAAAGACATGTGCTGTAGGTTGACTGGCGTTTCTTAATTGTCCTGTATGTGCACTTCCATTGCCCTGTGGTAGGTTGGCACTCTTTCCAAGTTGTCTCCCTCCTTGTGCCCTGAGGCCCCTGGTATAGACTCCGGTCACCCTGTGTAGGATAAGTGGTACAGAAAATAACATAACAAATTTAACAAGTCACTGTTTCTGTACATTGTAACTGAGGGAAATCAAAAGGTAACGAAGGTCGTATTCTGCCGTTTTCACCATTACCATCCCAAACCTAAAACAAGCCACCTTCTTCTTCTAATTCATGAGTCGGATTCGGCTTTGTTCTGATTTTTTTCAGGAAAAGGAAGAAAGGAGGATTAAAGCTGGAAGAAGGAGATGAGGGTGGCACCATCAAACTGAAAGAGGAAGAGCTACCTGAAGAAACATCAGTAGCAGACTCCACCCAGAATAAAGAGGATGAGCAGAAGAAAAAGGCGGACAACCTTTGGGCTAGTTTTTTAAGTGATGTCGGCTCGAGACCAAAATCCAAGGCTCCAGCTTCACCACCGGTGAGCGATAATGAAACGTTCTAACAAAAGATAGAATAGTTTAGCTTTTTATGGTAATTTTTTTGGCCAAAGAGCTTATAAAGTGAAATCTGTGAGTGCAAGTTTCATAAAGACTTTGTTGTATTTTTTATTTCCAATTAATGTTTGATGACCCAAGGTAAAATTAACTTCTTACTCTGCGACTCATTCAGAAACCAAATTTATGCACAACTTAAGACAGAAAATATAAAAGACTTACAAATTACAAAATAGCACAAGAAGGAGGGGAGAAAATAACAACAAAAAAAAACCTACCTTACAAATAAAAAATGTGTGTTTTTTAATCATTATGTAAGAGGCCCATGTTTGTATCCTCATCTGCAGATGTGTGTATGAAAAGTTAAATATTTTAAATATTTAATTTAACTATAGAAACCTAAGCTACAGCTCACTGGTGTGTGAATGCATGCAAACGGGTTCAGTAAGCTACGGGCTCAGTTTTCCTCTAAGGACTCAGCTTCAGTGTGGAAAGGTCTGAAAGCCATCACCAACTACACGACACCATCCCCCAGCACTGTGGTGAATCAACAACTGGCAGACGACCTGAACGAGTTCTACTGCAGGTTTGAAAAAGCCCAATTCTCACCTCCTGTAACCCCTGACTCCAACACACCTAAAATTCAGTTCAGTGAAGATGAGGTGTGTCAGGTCTTCAAGAAGAACAAAAGAAGAAAGGCACCAGGCCCAGACAGCGTTTCACCAGCCTGTCTGAAAACCTGTGCTGATCAACTGGCCCCCATCTTTACACGGATATTCAACACGTCACTGGAGCTGTGTGAAGTCCCCTCATGCTTCAAAAGCTCCACCATCATCCCCGTCCCAAAGAAACCCAAAATTACCGGAATTAATGACTACAGACCTGTGGCTCTAACGTCTGTGGTCATGAAATCATTTGAAAGACTGGTTCTGGCTTATCTGAAGGACATTACTGGACCCTCGGCAGTTTGCCTAAAGAGCAAACAGGTCTGTGAATGATGCAGTCAATATGGGACTCAATATGTTCTGCAGCATCTGGACAGTCCAGGGACTTATGTGAGGATCCTGTTTGTGGACTTCAGCTCTGCTTTCAACACCATCATCCCATCACTCCTTCAGCCCAAATTAACCCATCTCTCCATGCCCTCCTCTGTCTGTCAGTGGATCACCAGCTTTCTGACAGACAGGCAGCAGCTAGTGCGATTGGGAAAACTCAAATCCAGCACCCGTACCATCAGCACTGGTGCCCCCCAGGGCTGTGTCCTCTCCCCACTGCTCTTATCCCTGTACACGAATGACTGCACCTCTAATGACCCCTCTGTCAAGCTCCTGAAGTTTGCAGACGACACCACACTGACGCCTCATCCAGGACAGTGACGAGTCTGCCTACAGACTTGAGGTTGAACGGCTGTCTTTCTGGTGCAGTCTTAACAACCTGGAGCTGAACACGCTCAAGACAGTGGAGATGATCGTGGACTTCAGGAGAAACCCCCCTGCTCTCCCCCCACTACCCATCATGGACAGCATTGTTACAGCATTGTGGTCATTCAGATTCCTGGGAACCACAATCTCCCAGGACCTGAAGTGGGACATTTACATTGACTCCATTGTGAAAAAGGCTCAGCAGAGGTTGTACTTTCTTCGCCAGCTGAGGAAGTTCAACCTGCTACAGGATCTGCTGAAACAGTTCTACACTGCTATCATTGAATCCATCCTCTGCACCTCAGTGACTGTTTGGTTCAGCTCAGCTACCCAATCTGACCTCAGAAGACTACAGAGGGTAGTCCAGACTGCTGACCGAACCATTGGCACAACTCTGCCCACCCTCCAAGATCTGTACTTCTCCAGAGTGAGCAAAAGGGCAAAGAAAATCTCTCTGGACCCCTCACATCCAGCACACTCCCTCTTTGAACTGTTGCCATCTGGTCGACGCTACAGAGCCCTGAGCACCAGAACGACCAGACATAGGAACAGTTCCTTCCCTCAGGCAATCCATCTGATGAACACTTAACATACATCTGATGAACACCTAACATACACAGAACAAACCCTATTCTTACATTGTTTACAAGTACTCATTTATATTTGAATTTGCACATCTATACTTCAATTTGCACATTTTTTTCCACTGTACATACAACTGTCTATTATATATGTATTAATTTCTTATCATTGCCATTCTGTTTACACTGTGGAGCTCCTGTACTAGAAAAAAATCCTCGTATGTGAAAACATACTTGGCAATAAAGACCTTTCTGATTCTGATTCTGAAAGTCTTTTTATTATTTGTGTAAGAAGCCGGATTTTGACTGACAAGCATTTTGTAATATACAATATGTTGTGTTTCACTTTTAACAAACAATTTATTTACTGATAAACTGCCTGATAAACAAGATCACATGCGACTGTACTTCAAAGATGCAGTAAAATTACAAAAACTGTTTTTCTTAAAATGAAATGGAATCATTTGTGTTTTCTGGAGAACTCTCTTAATAACACTGTTGTTCTCACTTGCCTGTAGATCGCAGCCGATTCGGACAAAGTTACCAAATCCAGCACAGTGTCTTCACACAAAGAACCGAAAGCCTCAGAGGCCTCCAAAATCACAATAACAAAGGTGTTTGACTTTGCAGGAGAAGAAGTTCGGTAAGTCCTTCAGTAAGCTGTTGCTCCTGCATTACTGATTTCCATCACAAGGTGGCAGCATAGCATGTTCAATGAATAGAGATGAATTGCAGGACACTCCTTTTTAATCATTCTGAAAGCAAGACGAATGTAAGCACAATGGACCATATTCATATATTCAGCTCTTTAATCTGTATATCTGGTCTTTTAATGATAACAGGAGGGGGCATCTTATTAATGAACAATTGAGAGAGAGAGAAAGAGAGAGAGAGCAGATATCTAAATTTTCTTTAATTTCACCGTTATATATAACTGAAGGTTTCAGCTCCCACCACTAAACCACATACAGCATCAGACTGTAGACCTGTCGGCATCCACACTGACATAGTGACCCATGGGAAGGTGTTGTGTGCACAAACCATATGGTCACTTAAAGAGCTACAGAGCATAATGCTGCAGTATTTTTCTGCATCAGTGCAAAACGTGATCTTGCTTTTTATCATAACTGACACTGTAGACTCCCTGAACTTGCACCTGACACACGCGTCATCTTACGGAGCATGCATCGAGACGTCAGTAAAAATGACTTGTTCTTGAATCACCGTCTTTTACATAGCTTTAGCACGTTTAGCACAATTGTGTGCAGTCGCTCAAGTTCTTGTAGTAATGTGCGTCACATCTCTACAGGGTTACTAAAGAGGTGGACGCTGACTCCCGGGAGGCTAAAAGCTTCTTCAAAAAGGAGGAGAAGGATGGGATGCAGCAGACCTCTGTGTGTAAAGCTTCAGCTGAATCCTCGCTCACTGCTGGTCCCAGGTATCATCACAAGCACACCGTACACCGTCTGAAAGGTTCATCAGTGTGTCTCTCCTAGGAAACGCTTAGAGGGGGTGTGATAAAAAATCTCTACAAAAATTCCAAGTAGGAACCTAGAGTTGAGGTCATAACAATATTTACCATGCATTCTGTCTTTAGGGTCATTTACATAATAGATATATCCAAATTTATATAAACCAGTTTATTAATACCGTGTGCTGTTACCTGTATAATCGAAGCCAACACGTCATATACGCTGCAACTTCAAGAGGATGATGAAGCACTAAATGGAGGAAGAATATCGAAAAACAAAACAACACTTTACACTCTACATCATTCAAACTTTACCCTCCCTAAATGTTGTGTACGAGTCCCTCAGCTGTGCTCGGTAATAAAAGACGGAGGCTTTTCCTGCAAACACCGGGCAGTTTTACTGCTCACGACGAACAAGGGACTCATGAACAGCTATCACAGAACATAAAAACAGTTGCTGATCATCCAGGTAACAAGATGCTTTCTTAAGAATCAGGCGTATGGAAACTTTGGAGCTGTTGGTTTGTTTGTTTAAATTCAGGTGTTTTTTTTTCTTGTGGTTGATGTGTAAACAGGTTACTCAGGACAGCACTGAATACAACTTATTTTATGATCCCTTTAAATGTTGAATTATTAACAGTGTGTAGATTCTACAAGGTGTATATAAACCTAGGAGCTGTATCTCTAATGGAGTTTGTGTATGCTCAGTTTTAAACTGGGGTGGGTGTGTAAACAGGCAAGTGTTTACTGTTCACCACCCTCCGATTTTCCCGCTCTTTGTACACGGTTGCCATGGTGCTTAATTGCAGATGGACAAGTTCATATTTCCTCTCGGGCAGTTGGCTGGAGCTGCACAGGAAGTTCTACTTTCCGCTACAGGAAGCGCTGTGTGTCCAGATACTCTTCCGGACGAGACGGACGTTGCACCCGTCTTTCATTTCATCCTGCTGCTAATGTCTTTTGCTCACTTTTATCACAACAAACCCACCCTGTTGTTCTGCCTCACATGCACTCTGTGTCTGTGTGTTATTGTCTGTGTGTCCATAGACTACTATAAAGTGAGAGATCAGATTCTGTATGTTACTCTTCTGTGCTTTTAGTTGTGTTTTCTGCCTAAATATGGTAAAGGGACAGAAATGAAACAAACTCCTCCTTAATCTGTTTAGCTGTCTCGCTCTCTTGTCTCCGAGACCTGACTCAGCATGGTGCCTTTCTCTGTTTCTTCACTTTGCTCAGTCTCACTGCACCTTAACACAAAACTGCTGACTTTTGTTAATCATGCTTCCCTCCCTCCCTTCCTCTCTCCCTCCCTCGTTTACTCTTCCTTCTTTCCTGCAAATGTTTAATGTTCAGCATATTGTAGAAAAATGTCTCTTCCTGATCTCTGAATATTCTTTGTTGTAATCACAGTAACAGTGCACGCTCACGCATACACTCATGTGCAGTATGCAGTCTCGTCTTCCTTCCTGTTTCTTTGTTTGTGTCTGCTCTTGTTTGTGTCTGTGTGTTTATTGGGCAGGAGATGAAAGTCATAGTGTAATAAGGCTGCAGGGGCTAAGTGCTATCGATTAGAAGGCCAACCAGATTTACTGCCACTTGTTCAGCACTCTGGTGATTGGTAGATTGATTGTGTGTGTGTGTGTGTGTGTGTGTGAGAGAGAGGGAGAATCCTGCACATAATAGTGCAGTCAGGTAAATGTACCTTTACACCATCTGCATGCGCCCCAAAGGATATAGTATTTGTGTTTAGCTGATCATCCAGAGTTGGTTGTTTTTGTCATTCAAAACGTTTCAGAATAAATAGATAGATATTTATTGATTTTTTATTTATTGACTTTATTGATCCCAGAGTAAATTCAAGTTTGTTTGTTTTTAAGATAAATTGTACAAAATGATAGATAGACTGTACAAATTGTGATGTACCCTGAACTCGCCACTGCGGAACAGACTTGGAGTTTAGATGCAATTAAAGTGCACCAAATGTATGTGAATGTGAAGCGTATATATATATATATATATATATATATATATATATATATATATATATACATACATTTTTTTTCTTTTAAGCATTATCATATGAATGGAAAAAGAAATATTGTATGTAGCAAGTAGCAAACGCTAGTTCAGCTCATAGTTTGTGGAGCTTGTGGAGTTTTCACTTTGTTAACTAGCTCTCAATTACGTCCATTTTAGCAAACCGCAATCTTGTAGAATACTAGTTGGATGGACGGATCTGGAATGGTTTGTAACATTTTCTCAGAGGGAGGGGGTGTGTGGTGATTTTATGCAGGGATTTTGATAAATTGATTGGATTCTAGTTGTATTCGCAAGCAGAATTTTCACCCAGCTCTGCTGTATTCAGACTGTTCGGCCACAGATAAAGATCTGGGTTGTTGATCAGGGTTCAAGCCTCAGCACTGCCAAGCTGCCACTGTTGGGCCCTTGAGCAAGGCCCTTAACCCTCACTACACCAGAGGCTCCGTATCATGGCTGACCCTGGGCTCCGACCCCAACCTCCAAAGTTGGGAGATGGCAAGAAAGAATTCCTCTGCACTGTATTCTGTCTGTCTGTCTCTCTATCTGGAAAAAGCTCTAGATACGCTCAGATGTAAGTTTAGCCACTCAGACTGTTCTTGGCATTTCCTAAAATAATTTCATCATCTTTTCTTGTCTGTTCATTTTCGTTTCCAAAGTGCGTATGACTAGCAGAATATAGTTTAGTGCTGGGAAATGCATGTCCTCTAAGGCTAATGACTGCCATATGTACTCCAGTCTCAGTTCTAATTATAGAGGTCCATCTCCTGACTCCTAAAATATCCCCTTCCTTTATTATTACAGAACACACACACACACACGTTTCACCAAGGGCAAGTGTAGTGTTCGTGTTTGATCTCTAGTGACTGTGTGGGAATTGTGTGAGTCTTCATATTCTGTTTGACATACTGCTTTCAACTCTGTACTTTTTTTTCCGGTCACATTTGTAGTAGCTAAAAAATGAACGGAAATAAACGACATTTCGCTAGGAACAAAAACAGAAAATATACTCGTTCTTTATTTCTCCAGAATCGAATTTATTTAAATCGATTTATACTTAATAAACTTTGGAAAAATTTCTATGTGATTTGTAGAATAACTCTTTACACAGCTTTGTTGCTGATGAAACAGTGTCTATTAAATTAACACCGTTACAAACTATGGCTGGGTTCTCAACAGAAAACCTCATTATATTAAAATATGCTTCATTCAGATAACAAAGTCTTATTTTTTTTCTTGCACTATGTTCATGGGAATAAAGAGAACAAAGCTAACTCGCACTCGCCAGCTTTTTTTTTTTCAACCCTTAATTGCTTTTATAGGCTTTTATAAAAGGTATACGGAACTGAAACACGAGCATGGAAATGTTGATTGTTTTTTTTTGTTTGTTTTTTTTTTTTTTTTTTTAAATTTGTTCATGGTCAGCTCAGATGTGTCTTTGTTGAACACCTTATTTATATAAGACTGTGGGGGCAGTGATGGCTCGAGTGGTTGTTGATTGTAGGATCAGGGTTCAAGCCCCAGCACTGCCAAACTGCCATGGGACCTTGGGCAAGGCTCTTAACCCTCTCTGCTCTAGGGCCACTGTATTATAGCTGCCCCTGCACTCCAACCCCAGCCTCCTCCTTAGTTGCGAAGATAAAAATTCCACTGTGCTGTAATGTATATGTGGCGATAATAAAGGCTTCTATTCCCCCATTTCATTTCATATGAAGTTTCAGTGAAAAGTGCTCAGAATTGCTGTATAGATTTTGCCCTTTAAGAGACGAGTTGTCTTAGAGGTAAGGATTTGAGGTTCTGTGGTAACTCCTTAGTAGTTAATCCTTATAATGTCAAAACTTCAGGAAAAGTCTGCATTATTGTTAAAATTTTCATAAGGACAGCGTTGGTAGGATTATCAGTCAGCTCTGTTTTATTGTTTACTATTGAGTGTGTGTGTGTGTGTGTGTGTGTGACACAAGTTGACTGTGTTTCTTTCAGCAGGAGTTTATTTTATTCCAGTGAAGCAGGTGAAAGATGCTGTGTGTGTAACAGAGGAGTGATCAGTGAAGTTATTGTTGGCTGCCTCTTTAAAGCTGAATGATGAATTTTATGGCTGGATTTGTACAAGCATTTGGCATCACGTTTTTCTCCCATCGGCTCTCAGCAGCTCAGATCAGTGGTACAGTTTCTTTTTCACTATGTGACACGAATACACTGTGTCCCCATCTCTGCCAAAACCCGTACAGATATTCTTCTGTGGCTTTGTTACACATGCAGGAAGACTAGATCGCTGGAGACATTGTATCTGAGACCTCACACACGTGTATGGTTTGACTATAAGCCAAACCTATTTATACCACAGTGCTGTCAAATTCTCGGATAAGAAAGCATGGATTAATTTTTTTAACCAGCTCAGTTCTGGCTGTAACTCACAAAATAGGAAAAAAATTGCAGTTATTTAATGAAGGCAAGTGTGCAATTATTTATATTGTGTAGCTTTTTGTGGGGAGACATAACTTTTATGCTGGTAGTTTTTTTTTAATTAACTTTAGACAAAAGAAAGCCTAGTGGGTGATTTTTTATAACATATACAATTATATGATACGCTGAAAAACAGGATATTATATTTCCCCCCAAAAAATGTGATCTTGTTGCTTGTACAAAAATTTCAACCAGTTACAAACGAGTAGAAATGACTAAATTGAACGATGTAGCGTGATCAAACCTCCTGAGGATGTCGTCACTGCTAGAAAGTATAAGTGGTGTTGCTAAAACGCTAAAATAAATGCTAGATGTTGGATATTTGAAGACTAATTGTGCTCATCATGTTTAATCAAGTCACTTAGCTTGTTTATTTCAACGTGATGACTAACTTATCTGGTGGATTTTCCTTCACATTAACCTTAAAACATTAATAATAAATTGTAATTGTTGGCAAATCTCTGTGGTGATATTTGTCTGCTTCACATAGAACCATATCACACCACCATGGCATGGATAGTTTCCTAGGACAGCATGGCCTATGTTCTTTATTTCTCAGAAGAGCTGAATCCTAAAAGTCCAAGCACCATTCTTTTATCTCTATCCAAATATTTGTTTTTTAATTTGTCCAAGATGACCCTCTCATCACTATTCATTGAAAGGAAATGCTTCAAAGCAGAATCCCTTCCACTTCATGTAGATCATCGTTGCAAGCTCAAGGTTTGTTCTCTTAGTGTGTTCAGAATGTATCCAGGCCAGTGTCATTTAGTCCCTATTGTCATGCGTAGAGCTGTCATTGCTGACCGTCAGGTCTCTGCTTAAGTGATTTAGCACTAACAGCATGGCTTATGGGAGGAAGAGAATTTTCTCAGTTCCCAGTACACAGCTGTGTCAGTGGAAAAAGACTGAAAGGCTTTTGGGGGACAGCAGGGTGTTGCACTTTAAGAGACTGTGGGAACAGATGAACTAGCCGTGTCCGTATATATTGGGGCCCTGGTTTTCTCCTGCTCAGTTTCTCTGCCTTGCACTGGTTTCCCTCAGGACACTAGTTTCTCACAGGACTTCCTTACAGGAAGGAGACTGAGGTTGTTAGACTGGCAGAGATTACGCTTCCTTGAGCTTATCTGGCACACTGATGGGAGGCTTTAATTTTGCGCCTGAGCCATTTTAATGTAGTGATTATGTAAAGCTAGTGTGAACATGGAATGTGGTAAATGCTCTGAACTGTTGCCCATGTTTAAGAATCACAGCGAGTAACAGGATGGCACTATATATTGTTTACTAAATGGTGCATTGTTGAGTTTGTAGAAACCTGCAATATGAACACTAATCAGCCATAACATTAAAGCACCTTCATAATATTGTGTAGGTTCTACCGTCTGCCACCAAAACAGCTCTGACCTGTTGATGCATGGACTGCACAAGAGCTCTGATGGTGTGCTGTGGTATCTGGCACCAAGACGTTAGCAGCAGATCCTTTAAGCCCTGTAAGTTGTGAGGTGGGGCCTACACGGATCAGACTTGTTTGTCCAGCACATCCCACAGATGCTTGATCTTATTGAGTTCTGGGGAATTTGGAGGCCAAGCCAACACACTGAACTTTTGTACCTTAAACTATTCCTGAACAATTTTTGCAATGTGGCAGGAAGCATTATCCAGCTGAAAGAGTCTAATGCCATTAGGGAATTTGTTTGCTATGAAGAGGTGTTCAGCAATGTTCATGTTGGTGGTAAATGTTAAAGTATAATTAAGTCCACAGGTTTCCCAGCAGAACTTTGCCCAGAGCGATGCAGAGTGATTGGATCAGCCAGCCTAGCTTTCATCACACAAATCTTTAAGTCTTGGGCACCTATGACCCTGTCCCTGGGTCACTGGTTCTTCTTTCTTGGACCACTTTCGTAAGTTCCTGATATGCAGTGTTCCAGCACTTTTGTTTTGAAGTGGAATATCCCCTTGTTCAGTTCACATGTTTAGAGATGGCAACTTTAAAGGTGTCTTAATAAGACAAAATAAAGCAGCCACAATGAGCCCTGTTCCTGGAGTTTCTGTGCCTTTCACTGTTTACCCTTCTCTAGGACACCCATGTTGAGTCAGGAAGCTGTTAATTAGCCGATTTGTTGGATCAGTGGTACGAGAAGAGAGAACAACTGAATGTGGGGAGTCGTGGTGTTGCAGGAGCAGGAAACTGAGTGCCCTAGAGTGATAGGATCCTGGCTGTGTGCGTGCGTGTGTGTTTGTGTGTGTCCGCCCGCACATGTGTACAGTACACTGGGCACTAACACACACACACACACACACTCTACATCCTGAGAGAGGTTTTTGTCACACTGCCCTGTTTTTCGCAGTTACCCAGGCAACTGTCTGAGGAACACGTGTGGTTTACCCATCTAAAGGTTTCTGGGAGTTTGGACAGTGAGACTTATTACTCTTGGTGTGTGGCTGTGTGCTCACTCAGGCCTCCTCCCTGCTCTGAGGCTTGGCAGTTGTGAAGGGGTTGAGGAGATATTGTTTTGTAACCGGCTGAGAAAGAATGCAAGGAAGAGGAGTAACAGGTTTTTTAAGATGCTGTTACTCTATACATGCACACTCCATCATCCTCCATCTCTTTCTCTTGTAAGAGTTCATCTCTCTTAGTGCATGTAATAACAGCTAGAAAGGCTTTCAGTATCATGCACATCTCAATACACACTTGTCGATGCAATGATGAATTATTTTCAGTGAAATGCTTTACTGACCGTTAGAACATCAAAACAATAGGAATAAAAATGTATGCATATATTAATACTGTTAACATAAGAATATAACAATAAAATAGTGTATTATATAGATGCGAAAGGGTAGAACTATGAATATAGGGTGGAAAAAATGTATCTATGCATAGAGTTCATGGTATATGATGTGAATAATTGTGGTGAAATATATGCCGAGGGGTAAAAAACAACAAAAGAGCAGAGGTAGTGTTAGTTGTTGTTGTGTAGACAAGTCCAGGTTCTGATTATTGTGCTTGCTGAGGGTCAGAATGGCCTGCAGGAAGAAGCTGCTCCTCATTCTGTCTGTGTTTGGATGGTTGTGAATGAAAGATGCAGTTAAATGATTGTGTATTGCACCTTTGAGACGTCTTGAGGCGATTTGACAGGAGGAAATGTCAAGCAAAACAAACAGTACTGTGCACACAGGTTAGTGCTTATTAATAAAAAAGTGCTGGCTGTAAACCATTGGAGGACACACCTGGGTTTGATGGGCTAGAGTGAAGGGCAGAGAAAAATTAGAACTTGACCTATATATTAAATCCGATAATGCTTGTAATACAGATTTATAGATTTTATAGTGTTGAGCAATGACCTCCAAACTCATTCATAGTATTCATACCCTTGCTCCTTAATGTCCCTGTCATTCAAAGATTGGGCAAATACCAAAATAACGCAAGATTTAGAGAAAGTGGTGCTTGGACCCTGCTGAATGCAGTGTGAGTGAGAGGACTAGTGAAGGTCTGCGAATGTGAATTTGTTGTATTTTGTATTTTGGCTAAAATGAATAGGCATGAGCACATCCAAGGCTGAAAATGGCTTTTCATGTTGAAATCATTTTCTCAGTAAGAGTGGAGTAATATGTGAAGCAAAACTGCATGAGTAAATGCTGAGGGTAATTTTGCCTAATGCGCTGTAATGAGCCTAATGTGCTGCAGTGTTTCCTGGACCCTAACACACCTGCTTCAGCTCATGAAGAGCTCCATGATAAGAGCATGAGCAGCGCCGATTTGTGCACTCAAAGGCTACTCCAGAGAGAGGAATCTGAGGTTTTATTGTAATTTTTCCATTTTCCTTTCAACCATTTGCATTTTTAGTGCTCATTTCAAAACTTTAGCTTTCCCCAATCTGCTATACAATCTACTTTACACTTAGTCTCATTCTTCCCTTCAGAAATGTGCTACTCTGCTTATGTTTGGTTGTTATTTATGGCATGTTCATACTGTATAAATATGTTTTAACAATATGATGTGAATGGTGTAAATGTAATAGTTTTATTACTTTGGGGGGATGCCGGAGTATATCACTTATGCAGATTGTGTGCAGTGCATAGTGATGTCGTTCTTAAATAAAATGTCGTTAATGAAGTCTATTTTAACTTTATCTAAATGTGTGTCTGATCCAAGTGACGGTTAAGTGAAGGGTAGGTTGGTTAGTTGCATGTCCTGGTGATTCACTGCAATAGGCAGGTGGTCCGAAGGTAAAAAGTCTTTGATCTTTTAGTATTATGCGCATACAAACACACACATACGGTGCTGTTGTGTGTGTGTGTGTATGTTTGCACCTGTTCATTAGCCAACTCTTAACAGGTGCACTATTTCTTTTTTGTCTATGAAGATTAAATCTGTCCCTCAGCCTGAGAGAGACAGAGCAGGGTGGGGACACCACAAGCTACACATGTCTTAGTGGACTTTGAAGATCAGAGAGAGGAAGATGCGACTAAGAAGAAAGACAAGGGCTGAATTGGGGAGGATATTGACAGGCACACACACAATGCTTTTTGATTCCAGTTGGCTGCACTTCAGTCACACGTCCACTTCCTCCAGCTAGGGCTTTGAGTGGACCTGCTGACAGAAGAGTGACCAGAAGCCACTTGGGGAACTGTATGTTTATAATGACTTATTTGCTACATAGAATTATTTATATGAAATGACGATTTGGAACATATCTATATATTACAGCACAGTACAATTCTTTTCTTTACATATCCTAGCTTGTTAGAGTGGCAGCTTGGTGGTGCTTTTACATTTCCATAGTTATACAGCATTTCAGAAAGGCAAACTTTTTTTTTAAATGACAGCATTGCAAAATTGTGGTTTAAAATAACCAGTTCTGTTGTGCAATGTGGCATTATGTTGATCTATAAACGCAAGATAGAAATGAGATGCTTCCTGAGACAACAAGAGAAAGATATCACAAGAAGAACCACGCTTTAAAGAGAGCCCATCCTCATCCGGGTGACACATGATAGTTACATTTCTATTTACATTTACATTTGGCAGACGCCATGTACAGAAGTGCTTTTAAGTAATGTATTCATTATTGATGAAGACATTAACACAGGTTCACCAGGTTACAGACTTTAGATACCATCAACCTTAACTGTTCAGCTAGTTCAAGTGTTTCAGAAAGAGCTAGGTCTTTACCCGTTTTGATTAGAATTGAATATAGATTTATTCTAAATGTAATTGTTGTGCGTTTGTATTAATTTTGTTAAGCATGTCGGTCACTGAGGCTATCTGCTCCTGGGCTGACTTCTAGACGATATCACTTCCCTCATTCCCAGGGCTAATAATCCATCAGCATCCTCTCTGAGCAGCAGCGCTGCATGTAGGTCAGCGTTGACACCTCTGGCCTGTCTTTAAGACGTTCAGCAATTGATTTTACTAGACTACACTGGCAAGCCTGCTTCCATCTTTTTCCACTGGCTCTTCACAATGTACTATAAATCTTGGCACCGTGTGTAAACCCAAATAAACCACTTTGACCTTGACAATGGCCTTAATGCACACCATAATAATGATAGACTTGTCTTCATTGTGGTCACTGTGACTGCAGTTATTTTTCAAGTTGATGGGATATGAATTAGTCTTCAAAGTGAAGTTTGTTGTGTTTGTGCCAGAACTTGTGAAATTTGGCTCAGTGTGTGAGCGATGAGCAGTGAACGTTATAAGGGTGGCCTTGAGCAAAATGGAAGGTGGACAAAGCGGAGGAGAGGCGATTAATCCATTTCCTGTCCTGTAATGTTGGACTAGGGCTTGTTAAGCAGAGTTTCTGCACATGTATGAGACACAGAGTGAGAGAGATGGGGACAAGCCTCTAGTCATGGGAGAGCTCAGTCTGCAAATAAACTGCCCCAGAATCACAGACTGTCAGACTCCTATCCTGCATCTGTGATTGTGTGTGTGTATGTGAGTAACTGTGCCCTTCACAATTGGCTCCATTTTGGTTGAACTAAGTTGTGTTTGTGCTCAGGATCATATCCTGCTCTGCCAGACTCCACTTAACCCTTCTTTCTTACGTTCTCACTCGCTGCTGTCACACACCAGGCAGGATCGACTCGCAGCAGAGTCTTGATTATCTATTGATTCTCTGCCAGACTACTCACACGTGTGTGATCAAGGTACGCATGCATGTGTGATCATCCATCTCAATTCATCCTTCGAACCAAGCTGGTGCAGCAGAATTAATCTTGTCATACAAAATATTGTGAGTATAACGGATGAAGATCTCAACTCGTATCTGTCCACAAGGGTCACATGAGGCACAAGATGCATATTTAGCATGGCTTTATATGCTTTGTTATAAACTTATGTGTCTGTGCGCGCGCACTTATTTGTGTGCCCTTGATAGACTTGGTCTTGTGTGGGAATAGAGCTCCACTGAAACAGCTGGCAAAAAGCTGTGTAATCATGGGCTTTGTGATATGTTTTAGTATACAGGTGTGTGTGTGTGTGTGTCTCTGTGTATATACACATGTGCCTGTGTGTACACTAGAGCACTGGCTCATTTATTGCCCCTCTAGTCTCTCATCCTTTCTCTGCCTTTTATACAAATGCCTACGTTTGCACATGCTGATCTCCTGAGAACTGAGCTGGGTTTGTTCCTTACTGAAGGGCAGCAGAAAAAACATCCAAACCACCGGCGTGGTCCAGAGAATCTTTTCTCTCTCCCTCTTTTTATCTTCTCCCCTTTACCTCTGATCGATGCTGACACCATCAGCACAGATGGCAAATGCATTCTGTCAGGCAGACTTGAGCCCTGTTTTTCCTCAAACTTGTCTGTCTCTCCTCCTTTACTCTTTCATGCTGCTTCTTCTTTTGTCTTTGGCCTAGATGAACGTATTTCTTTGCGTTTGGGATTTTATGCTATAAGACAAAAGAGGGATTGTTGTGTTGTTTAAACAGCAGCAAACAGAACAGAGCTGTGTGGAGTTACAGGGCTAAATATATACATCACTGTACCAATGGAGCAGGAACATGAACTGCACTCCTGTATTGATTACTAGACTAATGTGTGTTCTTGTGATATGACCTTCCTGATGCGTGATCATATTAGTCATGCTGTTCAGTAGCACATTGTATGTTGTATTGATGAACGAGCATAATGTTTTATGACTTGTCGTGAAAGAAATACGCTTGGCTGTTGGTCCAGTTTTTGGATGGTACCAGTACAGTGTGGAGAATAACTTTGTTACTGATTTTATGGTGTAATATATTTTTTCATCTATTTTGGGTTTTTCTTTTTCAAGTAGTTTATTGGGAAAGAAAAAACTTATGAAAGCGTTTTGTTTCTTTGCAGTGTTTGATGTATGTAGTGTTTTGTACCTTGACTTGTGTGTAGTGCAATAGATGGTGATGACAGATATTGAAGCAGATCTTTGAAAAAAAGCAGCTACTTTTCTTGTCATCATGAATGATACCCTGAAAGTGTTGAGAAATTGTAAATAGTTTCATTATGGTCAATTTAGGAAATGTTTACATGGGGGAAGTGCTAGCTTAGTGTTTATAATGGGGAAATGCTAGACTAGTGGTTAAAGTTTTGGACTACTGATGAGACGGTCATGAGTTTAAATCCCAGGGCCTCCAAGCTGCCACCCTTAGGCCCCTGAGTAAGGCTTATAACCCTCAATTGCCCAGCTGTATAAATGAGATAAATGTAAGTTACTCTGGATAAGGGTGTCTGCCAAATGCCATACATGTAAATGTATATGAAGTTGGCCCTTTTTTTTTAATTTATGTTCTGTAACTAAGGTGTTGCTCAGTGAGTGATGTACCATAACACAAGTGAGGAGGTGTTTTCTGTACGATCTGTACTGCAAGGCTCCTGAGTTAGACATTTAACTGTAGAGTTCCTGTAGTGTGTACACTATGAATTCGTGGCTAATGTATATATTTTTTATTAAGCTTTCAACACATTACAGAATAGTAACAGACACTCACTGAGGAGTATACAACAAAAGCAAAATTATACATAAGCTGTCAAGCTCAGAGCACCGTATCACAGATCCAAATGATCAATTGAAACAATAGAAACCAATAAAAAACTGGGGAGAGATTATCTGAGTCATCAATGCAGCTGTAGGAACACAATGTCATACCAAATTGCAGAATGTCACAGTTAGAGGCATTTAAACAGTCAAGGTATGGTGTTCATATACTATTGAAAGTATCAGTGAATGATACAGGTCATGAGTTCCAGAGGAATAATCTCTCTCACCTTTGATTGGAGGGAGGCTCATCACTGATCCATGACATCGGTAAATTCTTTCTGGCAGCAAAAGCCATCTTTTTATATTTATCAGTAATAAGCTTGCAAGCCAAACCCGGAAGAAGTGGCAAAGGATCCAGCCATACAACCGAACCAATAATGTTCAATTGAGCTACAACTCCGGACCAGTAAGCCTGGATCATGTGACGTTTCCATATCCAGTTTAATCTCCTATTTCAGACTTGCATTTAGGGCAGAGCGGTGTGTGAGATGTATTTTTGTCTGAAATGAGATGAAACATGTATTCTGCGCAAGATTGTAAGCTGAACGGCTCTTGCCCTATTACAAGCTGAGAGCCTGTTAGCTTGGAGCCAAACTGTCTCCCATTCCTTTTCTGGAATAACCACCCCAACTTCTCTTTCCCAGATCAGTCTGAGATGCGAAGTAATTGCACCATATGAGCATAGAGCTTTATAGAAAAGGGGAATGAACCTGTATGTAGGAGAATTCAGAAGGATATCTTCGGTAACTGAAAATGAGGAATTAGAGGTGAGTGTAGTATTATTGTGGTTAATAAATAATCGCTAGGATTATTAAATACACATTGGCTACAACAGAAGAAGACCTCATTAGGTTGTACTCCTGTCAGCCAAGACTAGGAATCTGAGGCTATAGTAGGCAAAGGCTCACTGAAATTGGACAGTGATGAATGTTAGAGTCGCTAAAATCACATTGTATTTTCTCATTCTGATGTTTGATGTTAATGTCAATCGTAGCTCTTGACCTGAACCTGGATAAGCTGATGCGTTTCAGTGCCGTCAAATGATTGGATAATTACTGTGCAGGTTTGCAGCTGTTCCTATTAAAGTAGCTGTAGAGTTATTACACAAGTGTTATATAAGCGCAACCCAGAATAGAAAATATACAGGGCTCATGCATTCGCATACATATGGAGCATCATTCCAGATGAGCCAGGAACTGAGCAAATTGTACAAGCAAACCATAAATCTAGTAGCACTGGAGAGCCTGAGTGCCTAATGTACCTGTGAGGAAGAATTTAGTATGAAGTAAACTTTTAGGGCGACTTTTTTGTACAGCCATTTCTCTATTTGCAGAAAGATAAAGTTGATGGCTGATTTTATACTCACACACACACACACACACACACACACACACACACACACACACATCCCTAAGAAATTGAATCTCGTTTCAAAAGAAAGCCTTTTTGCTGTGACTCACCTGGGCGTGAAAACATTTCATCCTTGGGCCCTGTTTCTCTCCAGCATTATTCCGTCTCCTCTCACCTCTCGACCCCCACCCCAATCACCCCCTTTTTCGCAACATCCCCCTAGCCTGATGGTTTCTCTTTTCCCTGACACAGATCATTTAACATTCCATTACTGCAGCCAAGCTCAGCACCAGTGTCAAAATGCCTCCTGTATCACTGAAAATGAACATCTTTGTTTCAGGAGCATTAGAAATCGCTCCATTAAAGCATAAAAAAAGTTGCTATCACCTCTAACCCACATTGCCCCCTGTGCTTAACCCCTGCTTGTTTTTCTCCCTTCTGTGTCATGTGATCTTCATGTGCCTCATATTTGTCTGTTGTATTTTGATGCATTCATGCTGGTTTCTGTTGTGATGATGCTCAAAACACTTTTTTTTTGTTTGTTTGGTAAAGTCATTTTAACTTCCTTCTCCATCTTCATTAAAACGTGTCCTTTTAACAAATATTTTCCTGTCTCTTTTAGCGCAAAGAGACCAGCGGGGATGGGCAGCGTCCTGAACCGCATTGGAGCAAAGAAGCCTAAAATGAGCACTCTGGAGAAGTCCAAGCTGGACTGGGACTCGTTTAAATACGAGGAGGGCATCACTGAAGACCTGGCCATTCATAATCGAGGAAAAGAAGGGTGAGCCTACAGTAGTTGTATAATTATACGACTTCTGGTTTTTGCCCATAATCATTTCTAAAGTTCGTCCTCAGATGGGGATTTTTTCACACCAAAGTCACTTCTCTGCCATGTTCAATTTTGTGGTAAATGTGCAACAGTTTAAATGATCGAGTTCTTTTAAAGATTCTTATTTGCATTGCATTACATGGGGGTTTGATTCCCACCCTGCTTGTGCAGAGCCTATTCATCCACTAAAGCATTTTTAGTGTTTAAAGAATGAGAATTGTGAGGCTTTTATTGTAAATCTGAACTGAAACCTTTTTCCCTCTCACCAGCTGCTGGAGCTCGAACCATACTGACTTCACACCTGCTCTCAGTCACTGACCACTGAAGTTTGGGATGAGTGAGAATAGCTTTATAGAACAGCACAGTGTACATTGAGTTGTTCGGACCTCTGTTTTAGCTGTTGGAAAGATGACTGGAGATCTAACGTCTGTATGTGCAAGCAGTAGATGAAAAACACTACTGTTCTTAGTTCAGGAAGAACGTAGTTTTGATTTCTCCAGCACTGGTACAATTCAAAAAGTGACATTTCTTGTGATGTCTGCTGACAAAGTCATGTTTTGTACCAGGTTTTACGTCTACAGAGCGCTCTATCCTCAAGCTTCAGCCAGACGTCTGAAATTGCATGTTTTCATTTAAATAGTACATACACATAGATACTTTACATTGGCTTTGTTTACCTATAATTAAGTTATTTCAGGCAAATGTGTGTTTAAGAGTGCTCTGCATGCTGCTCAGAGAGGCTTTATGTAAAGAATCAGAGACCTACTCACCCATATGCATGCAGGGCTGTTAGTTTGATAATCTGTTTGCACGAGTGTCATGTGCGTACACACACACACACCTACCTCTTTAGACTGCTCACCACACAGGCTTCTTATTGCAGATTTTATGATATTAATGGCTATGAAATTAAAGATGATTTCTGAATTTTAGAGATTTTTGTTAGGAGATCATGAGATTGAACCCTGACAATGCCACATATCTATAAAAGCATTCTCAGCCCTGCTCTCTGGAAGGGACGTAATGTTAAGGCTAACGTTATTGCCGTTACCATTATTATGACAAACAGATCCAGTCACAGTTGTCTGTGAGCTCATGCACATGGCGAGTCAGTGCATCTCCTCTGTGTGTGTTATGTTTTCTGGTGACATAGCATGAGCAGTTAGTGTCATGTGTCTTTGAGAACAAGTGTCAGCCCTCGCCTCCTTTGATGGTAGTTGTGGTGTGCTATGAGATCTAGTTTCTGCTTTAAAAATTGGTAAAAGACCTAACTGGGAGAAAACAGGGTCAAAATTGAGGTTAGTTGAAGTGGCTGGAAGACGTTCATGTTCAGTGGAGATTTACATTTACGAGGGGAACCGATTTTTGGTGGCATGGCAAGTGGTGTGATGCAAAGTGGGCAGTGCAAGTAGTGCAAAAGCACATTAGCTCATTGATTTCAGATAGTCACAGCTTCTAAACCTGTGCTGCCTATGAGCTTGAAGTGAACCTTAATAGAATATTGCAGTGTTTCTCGCCATAAAATAGACAGCGGTGATTGCAAAGAGCAAACATTTCTCAATTCTGTCTGACACCAATAAACCTGTGATGTTATTGATGTACAAGCGTTTCCTTTTGGTGAAAATGGACAGTATATCTCATTTTAATGGGACATCATTTGTTTTAAGGTTAAATAAGTGGATTTTATGCGCATTCTGTAGCTATCCTTGTTCTTTGCTTGGCAATCCTCTGATGTTGATGAGGAAACCATGGCAACTGGCAGTAACCTAATACAGGAATGCCCACCACTGACCAACATAGAAGACAAAGAAGATCTGTGAATGCAGGGTCCTATTGAAATGGACTTTTCTTTTCTTTCTTTTTTAAACCTACAACAAATTTCTAAATGTCATATAGCAAATCAAATATATTCCCTCATATGAAACGCATCACTGTAGCCTTTGATATTCCTTTTCTCTTTTTAAGCCTCTTCAGGTCTCATCAGCTTTGCAAAAGGACTATTATAAACAGAGTAAACAAACAGACAGACTATGAATGTAATAACACCTGGGTTCCCTTTGGGGAATCGTTCTATCCCCCAGTCCTTTTATAATTTACTGAACCCTGACATGAGTGTGCTACCTCTGTGAAGCTAAATATATTACAGCACATTCATAGACATGTCACTTTTATGGTATTTTCAGACATTCTAGTGTACTCGGGGCACGTATTACTTTTCTTGCATCAAACTGTGTGTATGTTGAGATGATCACTGTCCTGATATCATTTGACTCTCCTGTCATCCCTTGAGTTTCTCAGTAATTACAAGTCGATTAGTTGGTTTATGATGACTAGCCAATTGCTGAGTTTCATGCCCTCTCTCGGTATGTCATCATCATCATCACGCATTTAAATCTCTTTCCTGAAGAGCTGAAGAGTCTTTCCGTCTACCGAGGTCTCCATAATCACCTAGCCTGCAGCTGTTGTGTGAGCTAGCTAGGGGTTGCTTTGAAGGCTGGGGCTTATGGGAGTAGAGATTTACTTCAGGGATACTATTACACAATGACATCATCTATACACATGTCACAAGACCCACCTCTTACAGTATATTGAGTTTAACCCCTTCAGTGTCTCAAGGAGATGCATCTCAGTGCACAAGTTAAACAGAGATGGGCTTTTTGTTGGCGCTGGTGCAGAATGTGCTCCAAGCCTCAATAGACTGTGGTTGAGAGGAGCCCAAAATTAAAAACCTGGGCCGGGGTTAAAAATACGATTTTTCTGACAGACCAAATTAGTGCATGCTTCTGGTTCTGTGTTTCTGAATCCTTTTGGGATGGATGTGGTTTGGAAGGGGAAGTGGACATGGTGTGGAGGGTGTGGTGATGGACATGATGGAGCTAAAAAGTGCTTGATGTGCTTGTGGGGCACAGACTCCAAGGTCTGGGATCATCACAGTGTAGGATTGACCGATTCTGAATCTGCAGTGAGGAACCGACTTTGTTGGTTGATGTAGGTTTCTTTCTGTATTCTTTCAGGTTCCGTTCCTTTTTTTAGTGGATAATTACCATCAAGGCTTGTACTTCCATGAGGGATTAGCATAGTGAAGAGATCAGAGCTAGGGTTTTCTTCCGGGAAGAGACACAAGGGAGCAGTCTAACCAAGAGGGAAATCCAGAAATCTAGTGTTTACTGAATGAGGAAGCCACACAGTAAGGTGTCTGTAAAGGGCTGATGAAACAAATAATGGGATACGAATCTAATCCAGTCAGAACGCACACATTACATATAGTTAATCTGGAGCACGAGAACAGTATATTCAATGAAGCCCCCCAGCACCCCCACCCCAAAGAGCCTCCATGTGTGAATGCAGTTGGTCTGTGGGTTTCTCTCTCAGCTGCTCCCACTAAATGTGCTCTCAATCCTTCTATAGAGCTTTTGACAGCAGGTTTGTTTCTATTTTGAGCAACATTTTCTAGACTCATTTTACAACACTGCCCAAAAACATTGCTCAAGCACCTGCAACCAATTATAGTGAAATGATTTCCAAAGTGTGCTCAGTTCTTCTCGTCGTCATGCATCATATCATCATAAATAGCATTTCATACACTTGTTCATCAGAGCTATGTGGCGTTACATATTATTATTTGAATTTTTTTGG